>NW_024598572.1:0-45021 GCF_004379255.2 Salvia splendens | reverse complement strand
CAAAAACGGCTACCTCTCTACTTTCACCTCATCTCGGAGATCCTCTCAAAACGGGTTCACAAGTGGTGGCGCAAAACACCACCACAACATCCCCAACAACTTCGACAAACCAGAGGCCCGGGGAGCATTCAAGTCCGTCAGAGCCATGTTAGGCACAGCAGCCAAGACGGCCATAACCGTAGTCGGGGTGATCACCATCTTGAGCTTGGCGGGCCTTCGAGGCGCGACTGGGGAAACGGGATAACCAGTTCAAGTTCTCGGATCTGTTTCAGCAGCGGCGGGATGAGGAGAAGGGGAGTGGGGCGGAGTGCCCGCCGGGGAAGGTCCCCGTCGTCGAAAACGGGGAGACGAGGTGCGTTGTGAAAGAGAGAGTTGAAGTTCCATTTGAATCTGTTGTTTCTGCTCCAAATGTGAGTTATGGATGTGGTTGAATTCTTGATTTTCAGTTAATCATAAAAAAGATCGGGAAAAAAGAAATGCTAGGACTAGGACTAGGGACTAGGACTGCTCATTTTGTCTTAAATTTTTCATTGTATATCCCAATCTCTGTTTTTTGTCTCTATGTCGTTGAGATTGACTATCTTAAATTTTATTTGCAATTTAGCCCTTTGCTTTCATGTACTATCAGTTTTCTTTTCAATTTTGTGTACAAATTAATTTTTTCATGAATATTCTTGCACAAGAAGAAAATTTGAGATCCACCTCAAAAGTGATACTTTTATTACAATGATCATTGTAGTACTATAATAGTACTAATATAAAAGCAGGCCGCCGTTGCAATTTGAAGCTGCGGAAAACTACGTTCCGCTCCTTGTTTTGCCAAATCGAATTAGATTTTGTTTACTCAACTTCCCTATATGGGCTCTCAACACTTCTCAAGAGCCAATATTTTCCCACTATTTATAGTATCAAAACTCATCAATTTTTACCACATTCACAAATCAAACGAATTGAACAATGAGTGCTGCAAATCAAAATGGTTAGTGCATTAATCCCTTTCCATTTATTTACTCTTTTTATTTAAAACAGTTTCCTTATTTATTTGCTTATAAAGTATTTTATTTTATTATTATATGAAGATGTGGTGATTATGTTTACCAAAGAAGAAAGGTCTAGTGTGAAGTCATGGAACTTGATGAAGAAGGATGCTGCCGAATGGGGTCTCAAGTTTTTTCTCAAGTAATAAACCAAATACTAACTCATTTTAATGTTTACTAATTTCTAATTCAATTATTATATTAATTTGAATCAGGATATTTGAGATAGCCCCATCAGCTCAAAAAATATTCCCATTTCTGCGAGATTCAAATGTTCCGCTGGAGCAGAATCCTAAGCTTAAGCCTCATGCCAAATCTGTATTTGTCATGGTTAGTTTCAATTTTTTTAATGAGTTACTTGCAAAATTCGTAATTATTTGATGAAAATAAATTTATGATATTTTTGGCACACATGTGAAGCTGCACTACAACTTAGAAAGAAGGAAAAGTTGTGATAAGAGAATCCACCCTAACAAAATTAGGGACTGTCCACTCCAAATATGGCGTCGTTGATGACATTTTGAGGTATTTTTTTTTTTACATTTCAAGAATTTTATACAGTACTATATTCAACTTGACTCGATTTGATCATTTTGAAAAAATTAAATTAAAAAACAGGTGACGAAATATGCATTGTTGGAGACTATAGAAGAGGCAGTGGGAGAAATTTGGTCACCAGAAATGAAGAAGGCGTGGAGTGTGGCATATGATCATTTGGTTGCTGCCATCAAGTCTCATATGAATCCACAATCATGATTGAATTCACTTCATAAATCATTTAATTTCAATCACACATTTGGTTTAATTTTGTCTGTTATGGTTGTATTGTGCAAAATTAGTTACTATGTCGATTATTGCGTTGTTATTTGTTGAATAAAATGTGTTATTTGAGTTAAAAATGCATTTTTTTTGTCGTAGCTCCATTAATATGGAAATGGTGTTGATTTGTACTCCACTTGATAGACTAAAGTTTGAAATGGTGTTGATTTGTACTCCACTTGACATACTAAAGTTAGGAATGCCGTAAGCCCGTATCATAATGAGTTGACATGAATAACCTGCTAAATTTAGAGTTTTTAGAATTAAAAATTTTTATTCTGACAAAATTACAATCTGATTAGTCTGCAACCTGAATTGGCTGACTTAGAATCCGATGGATTGGACCTAGGTGCAGCTATTGTCTATTGTTCCGTCAGTTTGACACCTATTCGATAGTTCAATGATAGTTTTTATAATATAAATAACCAAACAAATATATACTAACTCTCAATTTTATGTTAAATATACATACATATTAGTTCTTTATTAAATTAATAAGATAAATAAATTAGAAAATTCAAATCCACTGTAAGAAATATTTTAGTTTCTAACACCTATTTTAAAATTTCTTAAAATATAGAGTATATGTTTTTATACAAATCTTAAATAAAGTTGTATTATGTTTGAGTTAAGAACATATCTCAAAATTATTTTTATTATTATTAAATGTTTTACTAATATTATTAATTTACATTATTATGTATTGAATTGATCACATGTTAATTTTATTGGTATCAACCCGATTAGTCCGCACCCGAATAATCTGCAACCTGAGTATGGTTGGCCGAGACCCGCTAGGTTGACCTGATTGACATTCCTAACTAAAATAGAAGATTATATAGATGGAAATAATATATGGTGTCTATCATATTGTAGTTAGGGCGACATTGTTCAGTATATATAGATAATAGATGGTACAAATTGCTATCTACCGCTCTTTAGATCCCAATGAATGAGATATATTATTGAAGAAAGGCCAAAATAGAAGGATGTGAAATGCCAAGTAGGTCATATAATTAGGCATGAATGGTTCCCAACTTTGCTAAGGTTTTGGATCACAAATTCATGCACTGCTTTAATTTGCACGGTCATATGATTGTATGACATTCTTCAAAACAATGCATATGCAATACTACTATTGCTATATAGTGGATTCACCTGCCACCCTAGTTGTCCACTTATGTTCAGGAGATTTGATGTAATATCATGAACATTCATGGATGCATTAATGTGTAACTAACTCTTAGCGTATACCCAAGCACTAATAATTGACACAGTAGATTGATGCATGGACGGGGTTGAAGAATATGGGAAATTATTTTTCAGATTCTACAATTTAAAAATGGTCCAGATTTTAAGAATGAAAGACACGAATATTTGTTTAACATTGCATGTGATGAAAAAATCATCTTGACTATAATGAAAAATATGTAGAAACTCATATCAAATGTAGTTATGTTCAGGTTCTATAAAATAGGATTAATGACTGAGATTTTTGGAATAAAAGACACACACTATGTGTGTGGTGAAGATTTGTAAACATTGTAATAAAAATTGTAAACATTGTAATGGAAACTCATCTAGAGTATGATGAGAAAATCATGTATATTATGAAAGATAACAAAAAGTAGTGGTAATATGTTAACCAATCGAAGTGGACGAAAAAATAGGTAATGCCATTACCTTTATGCGTTAAATTAATTATTATTCATTGCCACATATCAACTCTATGTCCATTAGATTAGATCTTTAAATTCAATTACAATTGATAATTACTCTTTATAGGAGTCCGAGCACAAATTTTAAGAAATATAAAGAATAGTGGAGTGAAATAGCAGATTTGTGGTCTATTTTCTTATATTGATTTTATAATAATATGTGAGTGGAGTGAGTTATTGAAATATGCGACATACTTACCATTTATGGTAAAAGTGAAATATGACTCTTATTTTAGGACTGACGAAATGGCAAGATGTGATTAATATTATAGGACGGAGGGAGTATTTGTTATTCGTTGAGAATGATATCTTGAAATTCAATTGTAATTAATAATTCGGTATGCATAAATAGGTATTTGTTAGTATTAAATGTATCCCTATATAAGTAATATTCTTTTAAAAAAATGTTACTGGAAGTCTGGATTTAGATATGCATTTGAATACACAGTCGTAGACTAACATTAGTCATTAGTATACTATACTATTTCCACAACAAGACTTCACTTTATTGTACGCAGAATAGCAAGTCCACAAAGCGATATTAAGTAGTACTCCATAATAGTTCTAAGTACAGATTGATAGTATATTATACTCTCCATAATAGTTCTAAGTTCTCTTTTTTTAATCTTTCTATAAACATTACTTAATACCTTTCTCTCTATATATGAATTATTACATCATACAACACATATATGACCACCACTTTAATTTAAATTAATTTAGAGCACATTTTGTAATTTATGTAATTTCTTTTGTCCACTCCCTTTTAAATTATAATTTGTTTATAGGATAGTTTGATGGTTGACTGATACTACTATCGTATACTCCATGCTTCAAACACTCTTATTAATACTATTATTTAGACCATCTCCAACTATTTACATCAAATTCATACTTATTATATATATATATATAATGTTATACAAAAATGTAATTTTATTTCAAACCATATACACAAAACTCAAATTTTATACTACTATTTTTTAGTATATGTCTCACAAAATTACTGCAGTAGTTACAATATATACACCTATATTTGGTATTGTTCCATAGAAAAACTCAAAAATAGGTTTAGATTTACAATATGATTAGAGAAATTTTCTATAAAAAATAAATTTTTATATATGATTAGAGATGGTCTTATTAATGTTGTCGTTTATAAATACTGGAGTAGTTGAGGTTTGAAGCAGAGGATTAGACCTATATAGCCATAAAGTACATATTACCAAATCAACAATTTTTTTTGACATCAAATATAATATATTATTCAAACAAATCCATAACTATTACATCACGAATACAAATAGGAATGCAAACCAAAACTTGCTCTTAGCTATAGAACCAGATGCCCGAGCAAGCGTGTGAGCAACTTGATTCACTGATCGCCTTAGGCCATCCGCAACGTTGTCTCTTATCCGTCTCCTAACCGTCTCATCTCTTAACTATTCATGGGCCCCACTGTACTTTTTACTTCATCTCTTAACTAAGAGACAACACCTACAACCCTCCATCTATTATCCATCTCTTAACCATCTCATCCCTTAACTATTCATTCAATTTAATTTTTTTATTTTTATTTCCAACAAATTCAATTAATAAAAACACACTTCATTAAATAAAATAAAATTACAACTTAAAATTCTAAAAAAATTAAAAACCTCATTAATAAAATCCTAAAAAATTAAAAATACATAATTTAAATAATTTTTTTTATGGTAGATTAATTTGTGGGAATGATTTGATATTTATAGAAGTGATTGGAGGCTTAAAAAAATAAATAATTAATTAAAAATTTACAAAAAATGCCTATAAACGGCTAGTATATTTTTTGGGATTTGTTTTTTAATTTTTGAATTTTTCCTGAATTTTTAAAAAAACAAAAAAACATTTTTTCGGATAAAAACGACGGCCACTCGCGGGCCGGCGAGTGGGCGTCACAGATGAACCGGAGCTCGCCACGTCGCCAACGTGCGTGGTGAGACGTCTCGCGAGCTGTGCCTCCGAGACGGGATGGAGACGGAAGGCTGCATCGTCGTCTCTTATCCGTCTCGTCTCTCCGGGACGAGATAAAAGACGACTAAGGCATGCGTTGCAGATGGCCTTAAAAACCTTATAGAGGATCCGAAGACCTCTTTCAAAAGCTGACGACAATCTTCTACTACTGCCCTAAAGATAGATCCATCCTTTCGTAACCCTGTCACTACGAGTACTACCGTTTGGGCATCCATCTCAAACTCTATCTACTTCCATCCCTCTCTTTTGATCCTACTGAACATCTCTCTCAAGCTAAGGAGCTCGGCCATAAATGGGTCAGCCACCCTTCCCACCTGTCCACACATCGCCGCTACCACCGTCCCTTCAAAATCTCGAACAACCGCCCCACAACCAACTTTCTTTGGCTCTCGAACACAGTAGCATCTATATTGCATTTTAGCACACCATTTCGCGGCTTCACCCATTTTTTCTCCAAATGAAGTCTCCCCCCGTGCACCAATGTCATTTTGAACCTGAGCTTCTCTCCAAGCAGTCAGACAGCTACGGGCTGCACCAATAATTCCTGCAACTGACCCGTTTACCACACTTATACTACAATGGGAACATAAATGTCTCCCACTTTTCCTATTACAAAATCCCATTATTCTCGCAAAAATATTTGACTAAAATTTCTTGATAAAAAATACTCCCTCCGTCCCTTAAAATTTGGCACCATTTGACCCGGCACGAGTTTTAAGAAATGTAATAGAAAGTGAGTTGAAAAAGTTAGTGACATGTGGGTGCTACTTTTATATATTAATTTTAAAATAAAATGTTAGTAAGAATGAGTTAGTGGAATGTGGGATCCAATGTAAAAAATGGTAAAAATGAAAGGTGATAAATTTTTAGGGAAGGGAGTAAAATGTAAAATATTTAGAATCTTATCACACAGAAAAGGTGTCATAAAAAACACATAAATAAAATAAAAGTTTGTCTTGGAAAAGAATAATGGTAGTGTAGTCGACTCCACTATTACCGTCTAAATAATTTCCACCTCTAAAAAATACAGAAAAAACAAATAAATAAATCAAGAAGTGACAAAATTCCTGCAATTCCCATCTTCAGAAATCCTCAATCTTTTGCATCCATGGAGAAATGGATCAGCGCCGATGTCGACAGTTCTACTTGTTTTGATGGCGAGGTCGCACAAATCTTCAAGAGAGAGTGGCGTTAGCGATCTCGAGAGTGGCATTAGGAAATAGATTTGGCCGGGCTGCAGCGCGTGGTCTTTCGCCAGCTGCGGCGCTTGCGAGTTCACCACCATGTTGTCTGCGCTGCACAGGTAGCAGTCCGGGTGGCGGGAGAGCACCTCCTCCGCCGTCACCGCCTGCCGGAACTCCTCAAGCCTCCCCTCCAGGTCCACCACCTTCACCGACGACGACAACGAAGAGGACCCCCGCCGCCGGGAATCCACCGGTGGTTTCTCTATAGCGTGATAAGGAACACAAATGCCCATTTTCACAATGACGGCGGCGGCGGCGGCGCTCAGGGATCGGAACATGGCCGGACAAGACATATCTTTCATTTAGGAACAAATTTATAATTATAACATAAACATATAATTACAAAATGTAACGGAAAGAGAGAGAGAGTAAATTTTGGTTGTAGAGGATATTGGAAAGAGGGGTGTGTTATAGTTATATATAGGAATTTTGGGAGGAGATTTGGTGGTTGTTAAATGTTGACTTGGTAATAGTGTGCCAACCCTACTAATGTAGTATACCATAATTTACAATTATTATCAGTATTAGATCCTAATTTTGTTTGTGTAATTCAATTTTGTATATACACTATACAGCTATATATTTACCAAAAAAAGAATACAGCTAGTGAACAACAAACTAGCAATTTATTTTAATAAGTGATGTAGCAATATAGAGGAGAGTATGATGATTCAAATTAATTCGTGTGTAAAACATGGCCGGTGATTGTGAAAAATTGAAAATGATGAAGTTGATTCTCTAGAGTAAAATGATTTGAATTTCTTTGAAATTTTCAATCTAAATCATATACTTACTATACTTTTTTTTCTTTCCAAACAATATAATTTATTATTATTATTATTATTATTATTATTATTATTATTATTATCTCTTGCACTTTATTTATGCCTTTCCACTCGCTTAATTCTTGTCTAGTCTAAATAAAATACTAGTAATTAACTTGGGACTTAGTGCATCTTTCTTTAATATCATTATTATTATAAGCAGAAGATTATGTATACGTGATTTCTTGAAAGTTAACAATTTTGTCGTTTTGTTTTCTCATTTTATATTTTTCTACTTTTCATTTTCTTTTGTTTACACACTTTCTCTTTTTTCAAATTTTTAAAAAAATCCCACATACGAGTACTTCAAACTTTCGTTGGTTTGCCAATTTCAAGATGGAGAATTAGAGTGGTAAATTACACGATGTAATTAATAGGAGAGTGCGATAGTCAAAATAATATACGTATACAAACGTAGATTTATTATTGCCATAGACCTAATAGTTTCTAAGTATGTTAATCAATTTTAATTTATTTTTAATCATCAAATTTGTATTGCACTTAAAAATAATATATTCTATGTATAGCTTTAAGATTGAAAAATTAATCTTCTATCTAATAAATTGAACTACTTTTATATACAAATATTGTATAAGTATAATGTTTACATATATTTATATCTAAGTTATTTCATTATTAATATTAAATATATTACAATGATTTAAAATATTACAAATAAGTAAAACTAAACGTAAATAATTAATAGTAATAGAATATTAATATCATTAAGATATTTTTATTTTGAGATTAAAATTAGAGGAAACATCTTTTTGGTACATCAATTATCCCAAATTGCATACTTTAATACAAATGAGAGGGTAAATAGATTGAATTGCCCCCATTGGCCTTAAGAGTACTTTGATCATGAAAATATTGGAAATAACCCAAAGTAGTTGAAATGATATTAACTTATAGTTGATGAACCTTAAAAGATATTATGAAATGATACGAACCAAATTTGCTCATTTGAGATAGTTGATGTACTAAAAAAAATGTTCCCTCTATTTTAAAAAGTGAATTAATTTTAAGATTGTATAATATTTTTGTACATTATAAGGGGACTTTTTGTACATTACCTCTCCAAGTACAATCTCCTTTATTAGACATTTAATTTCTCTACAATGAAAATGACGTTATTTGTCAAATCAATTCTAATTCCAAATATTTTTTCATTTAAGAGTTGACATTTATCTAAAATATACTTTTTCACTAGAATTTTTAATTCTTTAATTACCTATAAAAGTTTGATTAGAAAGTTCTGGTGCATCCATACCTTTATGTGGAAATCATGAATTCATATCGAGCCTTGTGTTGGAAAAGGAAGATTCCCACTCAATTTCACGGTATCTTTTAGATATAAATAAATTAAAAGCGATTACTAAAATTGCTAGGCACTATAGAAAATGTTCTTTGATCATACTTTATATAGTTATGATCAAATTTCTATCGACAATATTATTATTGCACATTTTGTGCAATACTTCACTGAATATTAGAAAAGTTTTCATAGCATCCGCAAAGCTTGATGTATTCTGTCCTGAGAGGACATAAGAGCATCCACTATAGGCAAAAGGGGACGGACGCCCCGGAAGGGGTGACGACGGGGCAGCCTATAGTGGGAGGAACGTCCGCCCCGGGGCGGACGAAATTTTGTGGGGCGGACGGACCATCGGCGGGAAGGGGGCGAGGACGGGGCGATAGGCGCGCCGGGCACCGCGGACTATAGCGGGGCGGTGCCCGGCGCGCCTATTCCGAGGCGGACGTCCGAAAAATATTTTTTTTATTCAATTTAATTTACCTATAAATACACCCCATTCCTCCCATTATTTTCACACCATTCCACCTCTCCCTCACACATATTTTCTCTCACTAGAATTTGTGGTCTGAAATGGACGATTTATGGAACGACGAAAATGTAGTGTTTAATTTTAATTTCTTCACTTATAGCCGTTTATTTATAATTACATTTAGTCCGATAATTTTCATTACTTATAATTGAATTAAAATTAAAATGAAAATTGATTATAAAATTTCGGGGCTATTGGAAGTGTTCGCCTATAGTGGCGGAAACAAAAAATTGAGGCTATGGATAAAACATTGGAGCTGTGGATAAAAAAGGGGGCGGGGCTATTGGGGAAGGCCGCCTATAGTGGATGCTCTAAGAGCATGAATAACGCTTGGGGCCGGGCCGCAAATCGCGAGTCCCGGCCCGTCCCGTGCGTTGGAGGAGGAGGCGGCACGGCCTGGGCCGGTCCCTGTGCCGCTATCCCGGCCGCGGCCCAGCCTGGGACGGCGTTATTCGGGGGACGGGCCGCCTCCGCGAGTCTCGGCCCAGCGTTACACGCTCTCGGGCCGGGCCGCAAGTCTAATTTATTTATTTAATTTTTTTTGATTTTGTGTCTATAAATACGAGCATTCCATTTGTGCATCAATCTTACGTGCATTCCATTTCAATATATATTATACCCTTTATTTCGACGTAAATGGATTGGTTCAACAGTATGAACGTGAGATGGAGGAGTTCGTTAACTCGAACAATTGGTACATACCGGGGTCGCAACGATCGCAGCCACAGCCCAGTCCGGGAGTCGGTAGCAACGTTGATGTAACATCGCCGGTCAACATCGATGAATTCGAGATCAGCGAGATGGAGCCCGCTCAAGAGCGTGGCAAGGAGAAGGTCGGCGAGGAGGATGGGCCGAAGAAGTACGGTCCGCAAGAGACAATGTGGCTTGCGAGGAACTACATCGACGTCGCCGAGGATCCTATCATCTGCAACCAACAGACCAGCAAGGCTTTCTGGGAGCGGATTGCTCAAAGTATAACGCTGGCCGTCCTAAAGGGTCGATCGAGCGTAGCTACGTGAAGCTGCGCAAGCATTGGGGCCGAGTCCAGGCAGATATGAGCAAGTGGAACGGAAAGTGGGCCAACGTAGTCCGGATGTGGCCGAGCTGGCACAGCGAGGCGGACCTCGTCGAGAAGGCGAAGGAGGCGTTCTTCGCTGACGGGAGGAAGGCCTTCAAGTACTTCGATGTTTGGAAGCTCGTCGAGAAGAGCCCGAAGTACACGAGCGGTGCCGAGTCGACGGCAACTGGAGCGGCGAAGAGAACCAAAGTTTCTGCCTCCGGAAACTACTCTTCGAGCGATGGAGGTCCGGCGATCGACCTCAACGTGACGGACGACGACGTCTTCGGCTCCTCTCCTAGCATTCAGAGCCGCCCGATGGGAACAAAGGCGGCAAGAGGAAAGCAAAGGGGAAGGCAACTGCGATCAACTCCGCCATGGTGACAAACTCATATTTTCATAGGTGCAATTGGTATGTTGAAGTGCTAAATGTTAATTTTATCACTCGATATTGTCTTCATCTAACCGATTATTATGCCTTTGGAGTTCTATGTGTTTTGTTGAGTGTTCTAGGAAAGATAGGTGAAAAGAAGAGAAAATGGAGCATAAGTGTTCAGAGGCAGCAGGGGCACGAGAAGAAGGACCCGGCCGGGTCGAATTTACAGTGCAAAAATATAACTCGGCCGGGTAGGGCCTGAGTCCAGCAACGACCCTAAAATGGGGACCCGACCGGGTTTAATTTCCAGTTCAAAAATACAACCCGGCCGGGTAGGAGTGTCTGACGCGTCTGAAGCTGAAAACGCGATTTTTGAAGTGAATGAAATAGAGAAAATGCCTAGGGTTCGAAATACATTCTACCTACCGCCTACCACACGCACTCACACCCTCAAGAACACCTTTGAGAGAAAGATTTGAAGTTTGGAGACTCTATATCGGAAGATTGAAGCTTCATTCCATAGATTGATCTCACAGGAGTACTTAGTATCTATATTTCATGTATTTGTTGAATTTCTTTGTGTTGAATATGATTTTCTTCATAAACATGAGTAGCTAAACATCTCTTGTAGAATTCTTGGTGATGATGCACTAATTTCATAGTTTTTATCCGATTGATTTTGTTCTTGCCTTGCTCTTGTAGTTATTTGATTATTCTTGGGTTTATTCCTTTCAATTGCTTGATCACCACTTGATTGTGTAGGATTAATTAGATTAATCGGGAGATGAAATAGTTAATCCGGAAAGAAGAATAATTCACACCTTAATACAATAGAACTCGGGAGAGTTGAGGTTTTGAGTGAGGTCATTAACCTAATCAAACTTTTGGGAGTTAGAGGTTTTAGGATTAGAAGGGGACTTCAATTCTAGCATCTAATCTACAGGTTTCTCACCTCGGGAGGGGGTTTAATCTATAATCGTGGTTGACTTAGTAACTCTAGAGACACCAAAAGGTAGGGCGAGTCAATTGGATAAGAGCTTGGAATTGTGCATCGGATCCTTGAGTTCTACGATTTCTCCATATTATCTTTCATTATCACACCGTGTTTTCTAGTCCTTAATTGATACTTGCTTATTATATGCTTTTATTAGTTGTTAGAACAAACCAAACTGCACTTGATTGTCTAGATAGTAGTTGATCTTTGTTCGTGGTAGTTAAGTTGATACAAAATTGTCTCTGTGGGATACGATACTCTTGCTTACTGATTTCTACACTAGCCCCGTACACTTGCGGGTATAACTTGTGTTAAAATAAGTTGAGTCAAGTTTTTGGCGCCGTTGCCGGGGACAATTGTGTGTCATTAATGCTTAATATCGTGATAATAATTGAGATTACTAATCTAGATTTTACTTGCTTTATTTTTAATTTTTATTTTTGAGTTCTCTAATAGATGTGTTTCCTTGTTCAGGGTGTATGCACACGCGTTCTAAAGGTCCACCTCTAGAGCCTATCGATCTCGAGATCGAAGCATCCAACAGAAGGAGGAACGCGCAGAGAAGGTTAAACCAAAGGATTCGGGTTTCTTCACCCGCGCACAGGCGTCTACCTTCTCCTATCCAGAGAACTCCATCACCCAGTCCATCTCCACCTCCGTCACCTATCCAGTACGAGCCTCATTCTCCAATTCTAATGGAGAACGGCGGGGAGAACAACAATGAGGATCCTGTCATTCGTGAACTCCGTCTACAGCTGGCTAACATGCAGAGGCAACTGAATGAGCAGAACGCGAGGCCAGAGCCCGTACAGAATCAGTTTGCCTACAGACAGATCACTAATCCACCAGTCAACAATGCGGGGATAGCGGCCAACAGCTTTGAATTGAGACCGGGGTTGATAGACAAAGCAGAAGCAAACGCATTTGGTGGGACAGGTTCAGAAGATGCCAACAAGCACCTCACCAAGTTCATACAGATCAGCAACACAGTAAAGACGAATGGGGTCACAGATGAGCAAGTCCGCCTCCGATTATTTCCATTCTCTTTGAAAGACGAGGCGAGGGACTGGTATGACAGCATGGGTCCTAATTTTGTGCCCACATGGGATGCAATGGTGGAGCTGTTCTTGGAGAAATACTATCCACCTAGCGAGGCACTCAAACGCCAAGCTGAGGTCATTCAATACAAGATGCACCCTCAGGAGAATATCATGGAGGCTTGGAAAAGGTTCAAGCAGCTGATGAGAAGATGCCCCAATCACGGGCTAACTCCGGGACAACAGATCTTAACCTTCTACAGGGGAGGCACGCTGGAAGCAATGCGTGAACTAAACATGAGCGCCGGAGGATCTCTCTTGAAATTGGGGGAAGCTGAAGCACTTGAAGTGATTGAGAGGGTGGCTTCAAATGATGATGGATGGAGAAATGACAGAAGCAAATCTTATAGGGTGGCATCCACCTCCGATAATGATAGGATGGATGCAATATCCAAGCAGCTGGAATTCATAACTGACAAGCTTGGGCATATGGGAACGAGTCAGGTTGGGACTGAGATACAACAAGGAGTCGAAGATGTGAACTACGTTCATCAGGGTGGCAACAACAGAAATTTCAACAATTACCGCCCCAACCAAGGAGGAGGCAATTACAACCACTATGGGAACAAGGTGCATCCCAACTTGTCCTACGGGAACCCGAATAATGCCCTGCAACCACCACCCGGATTCCAGGTATCAAATGGCCAAATCGTAGAACCGAAGAAGGATGAGCTGAAAGATGTGCTAATGGCCTTTATGAAGCAAACGGGAGAGTGCATGAAGGACTCCAACAAACGGCTAGTGCAGGTTGAAGCTAATGTGAATGACCTGAATATTCACATGAAGAGCATCGATAACCAAATGAGCCAGATTTCACAGGCCGTGGGTATTCAGCATCAACCGGGCCAATTTCCGTCACAAACTGTTGTAAATCCTAAAGACTTTAAGGATTGCAAAGCCATCAATCTTAGGAGTGGAAAGAGCTATGAAGGCCCAACCATGCCTACAGAGAAGGAGGGGATCTCTAAAGAAGAGACAGTTGTAGAAGAGGTGGTGGAAGAAGAAGAAGCAGTGGAAGAGGTGCCACCTCCTAAGGCGAGTACCGTGATACCTGCACCCCCTGCTGAAATCAAGATCCCTTTTCCACAGCGCGTGCAGAAGAAGAAACTAGATGATCACTTCTCTAGGTTTCTTGACATATTCAGAAAGGTGCACATCAACATTCCGTTGGTAGAGGCGTTACAGCAAATGCCTAGCTATGCAAAATTTTTGAAGGAAGTGATCTCCAAGAAGCGGAGGTGGGTGGAGCACGAGACCGTCAACCTGACAGAGAGCTGCAATGCTATTATCCAGAAGAAGCTGCCCGCTAAGATGAAAGACCCTGGAAGCTTCACTATATCATGCATCGTGGGGGATAGCCAAGTGGGCAAGGCTCTATGTGATTTGGGAGCGAGCATTAACCTTATGCCTTTCTCATTCTTTCAGAAGTTGAAGATTGGGACACTGAGGCCCACTACCATCACACTCCAGATGGCCGACCGATCTGTGTCGTATCCTAGGGGGATTGTTGAAGATATACTCGTCAAAGTCAATAATTTCATATTCCCCGCTGATTTTGTGGTGCTTGATATGGAGGAAGACCGGCATGTCCCTCTCATCCTGGGAAGACCTTTCCTCGCTACAGGGAAGGCAATGATTGATGTGCAGAAGGGAGAGCTCACACTCCGACTTAATGATGAAAGCGTCACATTCTCTATCTACAATGCGATGCAAAGACATGATGACGAGGATGCAGAGAGAGTGGAGCACTGCAACATGGTTGAAGTGGTCGATGACTGTGTGAGAGGGGTGGCCCGAGCCATCTCCCCACAAGATCAATTGGAGCGATGCCTATCGCAATCTATCTTTTCTCCTTATTATACTGATGTTATTGAGCCTAATGATGATTTATTGAATTTTGTAGGGGCTCTTAACTCGGCTGAGGAAGTCCCAAAGTTTCGACAGAAATTGCAGCCATTAAGGGATCCGAATGAGGAGGAGAAGAAAGAAGAGAAGAAAGAGGAGCTTAAGCCGTTGCCTTCACACCTTAAGTATGCATTTCTCGGGGAGAATGCTACTTATCCGGTAATTGTATCATCCTCACTCAATACTAATGAACTTGATAAATTGCTGAGAGTGCTTAGGAAGCATAGGGGTGCAATTGGGTGGTCTATCTCGGACCTTAAGGGGATAAGTCCTACTGTTTGTATGCATAGAATTCTCTTAGAAGAGGGGTCTAAACCCAAGGCTCAAAACTAAAGGAGACTTAACCCCATAATGCAAGATGTTGTTAGGAAGGAGGTGTTGAAGTGGTTAGATGCCGGGATTGTTTATGCAATATCTGACAGTGATTGGGTAAGTCCTACCCAAGTGGTAGCTAAGAAAGGGGGAATGACAGTAGTGAAAGGGGGAGATGATGAAATGATAGCCACTAGGTTGGTGACCGGGTGGAGAGTATGCATAGATTATAGAGCCCTCAATGCTGCGACTAGGAAAGACCATTTTCCCCTCCCATTCATTGACCAGATGTTAGATAGGTTGGCGGGGTATGAGTATTATTGCTTTCTAGATGGCTACTCCGGATATAATCAGATCTTGATTGCCCCAGAGGATCAGTATAAATCTGCTTTTATTTGTCCTTATGGTGTTTATGCTTTCAGGAGAATGTCATTTGGCCTTTGCAATGCCCCAGCCACCTTCCAAAGGTGCATGATGTCCATCTTTCACGACATGGTGGAAGATATTATGGAAGTCTTTATGGACGATTTCTCCGTCTATGGTAGCTCCTTTGATCATTGTTTGGAAAATCTAACCCGTGTTTTGCAGAGGTGTGAAGAGACGAACTTGGTGCTCAATTGGGAGAAATGTCACTTTATGGTGAGAGATGGTATTGTGCTTGGGCACAAGATATCTGCAGGAGGACTCGAGGTGGACAGGGCCAAGATCGTGGCGATTGAGCAGTTGCCACCACCATCCAATGAGAAGGCTGTGAGGAGTTTCCTTGGACACGCCGGGTTTTACAGGCGTTTTATTAAGGATTTCTCTAAGATAGCAAGGCCTTTATGTCATTTACTTGCGAAGGATGTTAAGTTTGAATTTTCTCTTGAATGTTTGCAGGCATTCGAGACATTGAAGAAGGCGCTTGTGAGTGCACCCGTGCTCATCTCACCGGATTGGTCACAACCGTTCGAGATAATGTGTGATGCCAGTGACGTAGCAGTGGGATCGGCTTTGGGACAGAAAAGAGACAAGCTATTCAGGGTGATCTACTATGCCAGCCGGACACTGGACCCCGCGCAAGCAAATTACACTACTACAGAAAAGGAGATATTGGCGGTGGTATACTCGTTCGACAAGTTCCGTCCCTATCTCATCGGGGCGAAAACTATTGTGTTCACCGACCATGCCGCCATCCGTCACCTCTTTGTCAAGATAGATGCCAAGCCGAGGTTGATAAGATGGGTCCTGCTACTGCAGGAATTTGATTTAGAGATCCGGGACCGGAAGGGATGCGAGAATGTGGTGGCCGACCACTTATCGAGATTGGAGCACTGTTTTGAAGGTGAAAATCTAAAGGTGCCCATCAATGAAGAATTTCCCGATGAGCATCTTTTCTTTGCTCAAGGCTCATCTCCGTGGTACGCCGATATTGTGAACTTTTTGGTGGCAAGAGTCATCCCCGAAGAGTATAAGGAATATCAAAAGAAGAAGTTCTTCCACGACGTCAAGTTCTACTTTTGGGATGAGCCGTTATTGTTTAGGCGATGTGCCGACATGGTGATAAGAAGATGCATTCCCGAAGATGAATGGGAACTTGTGATGAGAAAGTGCCACTCTAGTCCTAGTGGAGGACATTTTGGAGCTAACCGAACGGCGATGAAAGTGCTCCAATGTGGATTTTATTGGCCGAGTATCTATGGAGATTGTCAAACCTTTGTGCTTCATTGCAACGAATGTCAAAGGACCGGGGGAGTTTCGAAGAAGAAAGAGATGCCCATGACGACTATAGTGGAGGTGGAGCTCTTTGATGTATGGGGGATCGACTTCATGGGTCCCTTTCCACCTTCATCCGGGCATCAATACATACTCTTGGCGATTGACTATGTCTCAAGGTGGGTAGAGGCTATCCCCACCCACGCCAACTCCTCCAAGGTCGTGATTACCTTTGTGCAAAAGAACATCTTCACAAGATTCGGGGCTCCAAGAGCTTTGATTAGTGATGGAGGGTCCCACTTCAAGAATAGGTGGCTCGAGCTTGTGTTACAAAAATTTGGTGTCAAGCACCGAATTACTACCCCCTATCATCCTCCAGCAAATGGTCAAACGGAGCTAGCTAATAGAGAGATTAAGGGGATACTTGAGAAGACGGTGAATGCCAATAGGAAGGATTGGTCTATGAAGCTCGACGATGCTCTTTGGGCATATAGGACGGCGTACAAGACGCCGATTGGCATGTCACCATATCAATTGGTGTTTGGCAAATCTTGCCATCTTCCCGTGGAGCTAGAACATAAGTCTTATTGGGCGGTGAAGCAATTCAATACCGACTACTACAAGGCGGGGAAGGAGAGACAACTCCACCTTAACCTTCTCGACGAGTTTAGAAACGAGGCATATGAGAACTCTTCCATCTATAAGGAGCGTCTCAAAAACTATCATGACAAGATGATTGAGAAGAGGGAGTTCTTCCCGGGGGATTCCGTGCTACTCTTCAATGCACGAATGAAGCTCTTTCCCGGAAAACTCAAGTCCAAGTGGTCCGGACCGTTCAAGGTGAAAACGGTGATGAAGAATGGAGCCATAGAGCTTCAAGGAGATGATGGAAGAGTTTTCACGGCCAATGGCCAAAACCTGAAGAAGTTCCACAGCTATGAGCAAAAGGAGGAGGTGTTCGTGCTCACCTTGGAACACTCCCAATGAGCTTGCAAAACGTCGA
The DNA here is from genome assembly GCF_004379255.2 of Salvia splendens. NCBI lineage: Eukaryota > Viridiplantae > Streptophyta > Magnoliopsida > Lamiales > Lamiaceae > Salvia > Salvia splendens. The sequence continues at coordinate 27,080 of NW_024598572.1, read as the reverse complement.
GCATGCGACGTTAAAAAGTTGCGTTATAGGGGAGGCAACCCCTAGTAGGTAATTTTATTGCTTTTGTGTGTGTTTGTGGTTTATTGTTTTTAGCTTGTTTCATTTTTCTTCCTTTTTCTTTGGTGTGTTTGTTTCCTCCTTCATCTGGTGTTAAATCTTTCTAACTCTCAGTCGTAGTGGCTTCCTTTTGGTATTTTGGAATTGGGACTTTTGGTGTTTGAGTTTGGTGCAGGGATTGGAAGGGAAAAGATACATTAGGCGACAGAAACTACCCAAAATTTGCTACCCGGCCGGGTTAATTGTCAGTTCAAATATTTGACCCGGCCGGGTCCGGTTTGCAAGTCGATGAATTCCAGGAAGGGGTCAAAATATGCAACCCGGCCGGGTTAATTTTCAGTCCAAAAATACAACCCGGCCGGGTAGGATGAAGCGCCAGAGAAAGGTCAAAATATGAAACCCGGCCGGGTTAATTTTCAGTTCAAAAATCTGACCCGGCCGGGTCCGTCTGCGCGAGCCCTAGATCAATATCAGGTACGAATTTTTCCTTCTTTTCTCTTCCTCCTTCATAACCAACGGCTCCCCTCTTTCCCACCACACAAATTGCTTAAAATTGTTCAATATTCTCTCAATCCCACCCACAATTTCCTCCACCCAACCCTTAAACTTGTGATTTGGAAGAGTTTCACCATTTAGTTTGTGGATTTCGGTCAATAACACAAAGAGCACAAGAATTTCAACATTTTTCTCCTTCTAAACACTCAAGGTATGTTTTCTCTCTTCCACCCTCCTAGTTCATGGAGTTATGGCTAGACATTGAGATGGGTTTGAAGATTATGGAACATGTGAGTTGACTTTGAGAAGTATGTTGCTTGAGATGTGAAATATGCCAATATGCTTGATTTGAGTTATAAATTGATTATGTGAGCTTGGTATAGGAATTGCGTCTAGCTTCCTTTTTCTGAATGAATTGCATTGGAATTGGGCATAGGGATTGAGTCTATCTCCCTAATTCATGCTAAGTGTTTTATTTGAGGTTTAGGGATTGAGTCTATCTCCCTAATTTGATGTTATAGCTTTTGATCTTAGGAATTGAGTCTATCTTCCTAATTTCACCTTGTTTTATTTATAAATCCTTAATTGTGGACTAAAGTTTGGGGGAGTTGGCTCCTTGTTGTGGTTGATTTCAGGTACAATTTCATATGGCCAACTTTGCTAACCCTCGGGCTTTGAATGTGACCTTAAGAAGCAGAGATGAGAAGAACAGATGGGCAGCATTGGCACTTTTGGATAGTATGCCGTCCCGGTACCCGGTGGTTGACTTACTCACCGATATGGGCATTCAGGAATCTTTGGAAACGCTCAGGGAAGCGGGCCACCTTAACTTTCTCTTTGCACACCGCTATGGATCGTACAAGGCCTTAACCTTGGAGTTCCTATCCACTCTCCAAGTGAAATACGTCAACAGAGTATTGGTCTCCATTACCTTCCGCCTGGACAATGTCGCTCACACTCTCACTCTGGCGGAGTTCAATTCTATCTTTGAGCTACTCGATGACAATGAGGAAGAGTATACTGAAGAGCCTCAGATTATGACAGGCACGACTTCTGGGGTCGCATTACATTAGATGAGGCTACGTCTAGCCAGGGCCCTACTTTTACCCCATCACGTGCCAAAATCAACTCCATTCGGAACCCGGTGTTGAGGTACATGGCAAAGGCTTTGGTTTGTTTCCCGTTAGCACATAAGGAACTGGGAAGCATTTCCCAAGTTATACTCTTCATGCTATGGGGCATGTTGGCCCATCGAAGGATCAATACTGGATACTATATGATCAAACATTTGGAGAGACAGGCGAAGAAGAAAAGTGGCAAATTATGCTGTGGAGGTGTGATCACCCGCTTGGCCCTCCATTTTGGGGTTGACATAGAGGAGCGTCACCCAGATTCGGGGAGCATGTCAATCGATTGGGACATTCTGAAGAAATCAGGCATAATCACTGTGGACAGCAGGTGCGCCGGGTACTTTGTTATAGACCCGAATACGTTCTTCAGATTCCCATCCCCTCAGCTAACCGCGGTTGGAGGGTGGACCTATCAGGCCAACTGGAGGATGAACTCCAAGGATCATATGGCGAGAATAGCAAGTGACCCCCCACAAGGCGAAGGATTTACAGGTCAACGGCCAATGCGTGTGGGCCCACGCCAACTCCCACAACCAGAGATACCCGACGAGCCCCTACCCATTCAGGATGATGATCCAAACACGGAAAAAGATGAGGAGGAGGCCGAGCCCAGCCAGCCGAAGAGGAGACGTCCGGTTGGCCGACCATCTACGGGCAACCAACTGGCCGAGATACTTGAAGGGATTCGAGGCATACGCGTCGACCAGCAGCAATTGCGAGAGGAGAATCAAATGTGGAGGACTCAACAGGAGTCAAGACTGGATCATTTTGGGGAGCAAATAGGCCACCTACAAGCTCAAGGTGACGCCAGGTGGGCGGAGGAACAGGCCTTCTATCGCGCCTACTACGCGAGATTTCCTCCACCCTCCGATTAGAGGTATCACACCCCATCCACTTCTTTTCAAACTTATTCACTCATTCGTATTGAATAAGTTTGGGGGAGTCTGACGTGGATTGGTGGTGCTTCCCTTCCTTCCCCGCTATCTCCGTGGATGTTTGTGAACTTTTTGTCTTATTTTGTTTTCTATTTGATTTGTGTACGTCTCTCCTGTGGGACTTGAATTTGGGCATGTACTGATCATATAATTATTCACACTATGAGGTGTATACTTCGGGCGCTTATGACGATATCTTCTGAAAATGCTTTGTGAAAATGGTGGGGATATGCGTCATTGGTTATGATTTGCTTTTGAGTGAATTGCTTGTTTGCTTGTTCAATGCCGATACCCAGTGAGATTTGAGCCGAACCTTTATTTCAGTGTGATATTGTCAAATGCTTGTTGTTGTTTCTAGAACTTGCTCCCGATCATATTAAGTCTACATAGTGAATGTGAGTTTAGGAGATGACGTTAGGCCATCCTTCTTAAGCCACGTTATATATCCAAATCTATGACCTTATTCAAAATATTTCTCCCTAGCTAGCCACTTTGAGCCTTTTAAGCCTTTTTCTTTGGAAGCTAAAAAAAAAAAAAAAAGGGGAATGTCCATACACTCTTGGTGAATTCAAATTTATATCTTGTGAAAAGAGTTGGAGAGATAAGGTAGAAGGAAAATTAGTGTGCTTACTTGTGAAAAGTGCATAATCATTTGTGTTGAATGAGATAATAGGTTGTGCATAAAAAAAAAAAAAAAAAAAAAAAAAAAAAAAAAACTGGAGGTATAAGCTAGACGAAGTCTAGAGGGTCATTGGTTGGGTTCCTAAATAAATGGGGACAGGATGGTAGGAAGAAGTTTGACACTAGTCATACTTTTCTGAGATGCGTTTTGTGAATTGGTTGTCTGTGGGTAACAGTAAGTTGTGGGGTACTGGTGCTTCCTATTCTTTTAGTCACTTAAGCCAAAATATTCCCTACCGTCCAAAGAGCCACGTCACAACCTTAATAAAGTCCTTTCTGATCTCAAACTCACATTCACAACTTAGTAGAGGAGATGATTGATTTTGAGCAAGCTTATGGTAAACACTGCTTGTATTTTGATTTGAGAGAGTGGTAGTATTGAATCCTATACACTTAAGAGCGGAAAAAAAAAATGTTACACTTCATAAACCTGCGAGGGCATTGAAACCAAGTGATACACGAGACAGTAACTCAAGGTAATGTTTGATTGATTTTGCTTTCCATGCCGTTGTTTTAAATATGAATCTGAAGCAAAGCCCAATTTCACCTCTTGTATGAGTTTATTCTTCTTACGATATTCTTCTTGATTATTTGAGGACAAATAAGGTTTTAAGTTTGGGGGAGTTGACAAACTCATATTTTCATAGGTGCAATTGGTATGTTGAAGTGCTAAATGTTAATTTTATCACTCGATATTGTCTTCATCTAACCGATTATTATGCCTTTGGAGTTCTATGTGTTTTGTTGAGTGTTCTAGGAAAGATAGGTGAAAAGAAGAGAAAATGGAGCATAAGTGTTCAGAGGCAGCAGGGGCACGAGAAGAAGGACCCGGCCGGGTCGAATTTACAGTGCAAAAATATAACCCGGCCGGGTAGGGCCTGAGTCCAGCAACGACCCTAAAATGGGGACCCGGTCGGGTTTAATTTCCAGTTCAAAAATACAACCCGGCCGGGTAGGAGTGTCTGACGCGTCTGAAGCTGAAAACGCGATTTTTGAAGTGAATGAAATAGAGAAAATGCCTAGGGTTCGAAATACATTCTACCTACCGCCTACCACACGCACTCACACCCTCAAGAACACCTTTGAGAGAAAGATTTGAAGTTTGGAGACTCTATATCGGAAGATTGAAGCTTCATTCCATAGATTGATCTCACAGGAGTACTTAGTATCTATATTTCATGTATTTGTTGAATTTCTTTGTGTTGAATATGATTTTCTTCATAAACATGAGTAGCTAAACATCTCTTGTAGAATTCTTGGTGATGATGCACTAATTTCATAGTTTTTATCCGATTGATTTTGTTCTTGCCTTGCTCTTGTAGTTATTTGATTATTCTTGGGTTTATTCCTTTCAATTGCTTGATCACCACTTGATTGTGTAGGATTAATTAGATTAATCGGGAGATGAAATAGTTAATCCGGAAAGAAGAATAATTCACACCTTAATACAATAGAACTCGGGAGAGTTGAGGTTTTGAGTGAGGTCATTAACCTAATCAAACTTTTGGGAGTTAGAGGTTTTAGGATTAGAAGGGGACTTCAATTCTAGCATCTAATCTACAGGTTTCTCACCTCGGGAGGGGGTTTAATCTATAATCGTGGTTGACTTAGTAACTCTAGAGACACCAAAAGGTAGGGCGAGTCAATTGGATAAGAGCTTGGAATTGTGCATCGGATTCTTGAGTTCTACGATTTCTCCATATTATCTTTCATTATCACACCGTGTTTTCTAGTCCTTAATTGATACTTGCTTATTATATGCTTTTATTAGTTGTTAGAACAAACCAAACTGCACTTGATTGTCTAGATAGTAGTTGATCTTTGTTCGTGGTAGTTAAGTTGATACAAAATTGTCTCTGTGGGATACGATACTCTTGCTTACTGATTGCTACACTAGCCCCGTACACTTGCGGGTATAACTTGTGTTAAAATAAGTTGAGTCACATGGTGCCACCGCCAATCAATCCGTCTCTGGATAAGATGTCCGACACTTTGTCGGAGATGAATATTACATGGCGGATGAGCCAGCTGACGGAGTTGACAACGAGGGATACGTCGAAGATGTCGGACGACGAGCTCGAGTTGCACCGTGAGATGATCGCCTACCTTCGCGCCCAAATGAAGAAGTAGTAGTCGTGGCCCGGGTTTGTAGTATTTTAAATTTGCTTCGTCTAGTAATGTAATGTTAATTTTCTAATGAACAATGCATTTTCCCGGTTTCAATTGCTGAACGAATTGCGTTTATGAGTTAAATATGTTGAAGTTGTGAATAGTGTCATTTATTAGTTGCGGCCCGAGTTGCGACCTGCAGGGTTAAAGGAGTTGGGGCCTGGACCGCAACTGTAGAGGAATGACGACGTGGAGGGAACTTGGGGACGGGGTTATTCATGCCCTAATGACATCGTGCCGAGCAGAGTTCCGCGAGGGATCTGCGATGCGGTGGGTCACATCAACTGATTTGACCAACGGATGTCCAACGGTTCAACCAAAATCATTCCTAGCCACTAGAATCAACAATCTAACTAATATTTTTCACTAACTTAAATCTGTACAAACAATTACAAAGACAAAGGTAGTGGGTGATGGATAACCCCACAAATTAACCGCTCATCAACTTATTCTTTTAAAACACCTCCTTAATTTTTAAACTAGGCAATGCTACTATTTGGACATCAAGTTGCCAACAAGGGCAACAATGAGGGAGGTGGGATCGCCTAGAACGGCAGATATGACAAACTGCAACGCCAAACCAGCCACCTCACAGCATTTCTCTACTTTTCCTTTCCTGCTTTTCTTGTGATTGTGTGCTTGCAGTGCGAAACGCAAACTGGGGATCCCATTCCCTTTTCTGCTGCTTTCACTGTAGCAAATCTCATGCCAGCTGTCAACCAGCATCTCCTTCACGCACGCCACGTGTAGGTTATACTTCTTGCACGATGATCTGTAGCTCCAGCTCCTCCCCTTTCTCCCGCACCTGAATATTTACCACCATTTTACTTACTACTTCTATCTTTTCTTTCAAAAATTAGTGTTGTATCATCAATTTTGTGTAATGATTCTTTCCATTTTCGAATATAATGGCGTGTAACGATCTCTTTCATTCACCTAATTAGATTTCATTTCTTTCAACATTTAATAAATAAAACAATTAATGATTAACAGTATTATTTATTATTCACTCGGTCCCAACTAAGTTGAGTCGTATTTCTTTTTGGTATGTTCCAACTAAATTGAGTCATTTCTTTTTATGATAAATAAACAAAACATTCAATCAATCTTACTTTATTCCATAATCTACTTTACTCTCTCTTTATCTCTCTTATTTTATTCCTTCTCTCTTACTTTTCAGCATAATTTCCTAAGCTCTGTGCCCAAAAGTTTTATATCAACTTTGTTGGGACGGAGGGAGTATTACATAAATTTGAACTTTCATTTTTTCTTATTAAAATTATAAATTTTCAGTGTATTGTTATGGAGCATAAAAACAAGGCCAAATTGGTAAATAAATCATGAAGCATTGCCAAATTCTAGTCCATCTTTTCTAAATCTGAAAAATAAATTATGAAACATAAAATTTTCGCAATTAACCCATCTTTCCATTTCCTGGCAAATTGCACACTGATGTGGTTCTCGATATAAAACACATGGACAAAACATTGTTATTTTATCCAATGTTTTAAACGAGATGCCACGTGAGCGTGTAATAGCCGGAAAGGGGAATGATGGGATAACTAGAGAGAGAGAGAGATTGCCTGTCACAGGCGGCGCTGACGTTCTTGTACAAGTACAATTTGATCTCGCCGTCGTCGATCATCATGGGCAGCTTGGCGCAGCAAGGATGGAGGTCGAAGCCGCACAGCCTGCAGTGGTAAACAAACCCTGACACGTCCTTCTCGCACGCGTTGCAGTAACGCGCCACCGGCCCCGGCGGCCGCCTCATGAACTGGAACGAGCACTTGTGGTAGAAAGGGTGCGCGATGGTCGGCGACGGCATGCCGCAATGCGTGTGCAGTTCAAAGTCGCACTCGCCGCCGCACTTGTAGCGCGACCCGATGCCCGCCTCCTTGCACCCGTCGCATTTGAACGGCGCCTCCGCGTACTCGAACTTGAGGTTGTGCGCGTGGCTCGTGTCCGAGATTTCAATGTACTTCATGACGGCGGGTGGCCGGAGGAAACTCTTTTCTTGAAATTAATTGTTAAAGAGTATTTATTTTGATGGTGATATTAGCATTTGTAATGGTTATCGATGGAGTATTTATTGGTGAAAGTTAAGGTTTATTTAGTGTCTTCTAAGTGAATACATTAGCAGTGGTGGGAATTTTTCGCTTTACTAGACTTGTCAAAATTTTCCATACTCCAAAATATATGTCCAAATCATTTTTAGACTTGTTTGTGAATTAAGAGATATATAAATTGTTGCTTTGCTAAAATTCTGAAAATGATATAGGGAATTTCGGTTACTTCGACGGAAACTCGGAAAAAAGAGTTAACTTTGAACAAAGGTACCACCACTATTAGTACTAAATTAAATCTCAGATATTACAAGTTTTGAATTAACTTTTGTAGGAGTATGTTTTATAAGTCTAATAGTATATGTTTTACTCTTATCTTTAAAATTGTTGCCTATGTGTTTTGTTTTAGTTGAGATTTCTGGTGGTGCTCAATTTTATATTTCTTAGTATTTTTTTTGTTCGGAGTTATCACAATTTAGAATTAATCAAGATCGTATGACGAAATCTTAGGCAAGTAGTAGAATATTTAGAGACAGAATAAGAATTTGACAAGTTGGATAATATGGATAAATGAGAACATCATGGGACTGACTTGAATCTTTTTCGTCATATGGTGAGATGAAGAATAGCATATTTCATTGCAGCAAAAAATAGCATATTTCATCACGCCACTTAAATGTATTGCGTATTTGATGACTATAGGCCATGTATTACTGTATTAGAAATACCAAAATTAATAGTACATTCATTCGATTTCATTCGTGTTTAAGATATAGGGTTTTTACATGAGACACGGTCACTGTGTAAACTTGTTTATTTTATTGTGGAATATATAATATATAGTTCATGATAGCAAACTATAATATGAAGTGCAATCAAACTTGAAAGTATGCCTTGTAAGTTGTAAGTTTTAGTTGTCAATAAGAGTTGAATAAATTAGGATTGGAGTTTGGGTATCAATAGTATCCTATCCCCCTTCCTTAAATTGGGACGTATTCCAAATTATGGAACAACATGTTACTTTAACTTAGAAAATGAGTCTTAAGAAGATAAACTTGCAAGAAATGTAAAGGTTTTTTTTATGTGTTTCTTCCTACACATTCTAAAAGCATAGCAAATTGTTTAAGCAATCACAAATATTTGAAATCACTTTAGAGAGAGAGAATCATATTCATATATTCAAAATACGCTCCAATGTTGGCTAGATATACAAGGTTTCAGGAAATTAAGCTTTTGTGGCTCAATCTTGCACTAGATGGCTCTTACATCCAGATTTTGTTTCTTAAAATGTGGAGTACTACAATAAAATACTTTCGAAACTTGAGTGATTTGCAAGTCATAATGTGGGCAATTGGCATCCACTGATTTGAAACTTGGTGCTTGTAAACAAAAGTAAAAAAGGGCAAATATGAATCTGATTCTATAGTCAATTCTCATTACAGTTTAATCTAGTCATAAATATGCATTCGTCTTGGTTAAACAGATACGACACCAACATAACCCAAAACAATGAAAGTAAACCCACTCGACTCAAGATTCGTGTCGTACATTTATTTCATACCCCCTCCTTCCACTAACTTTTTTTCAACTCACATTTTATTATAACTAGTTTTAACCCACGTGCGATGCACGATGAAATATTTTTTTATCATACGATTTTAAATTGTTAATTGATTAACACAAGATCAAGTTTTGATTCCGAAAATAAATTGGTAGTATTGCAAGTTTTAAAATTGGACGATAGCTTTTCAAACCTCAAAACGGTTTTAAAATTGTATTTTGAAGTATAAAAACGCCGACGCAGAATAATATTGTCACAAAATTGTGTGTAATCTTTTTTGTATTTTGTATCCATTTAAATCAGTACTATACTTTATCATAGTCGAGCTTCATTACATTGCAATATAGTGACCCTAATACGCTAAAAACTCAAACCTTGAAACCTAAATCCTAAACCCTTAACGTTAAAATATAATCATTATGACCAACAAATGAGCTAAATATAAATAAAATCCTCCCTCCGTCCTAGTTCAATTTTACTTTGTTAATCACTTTAAAATAAACTTTAATAATAGAAAAAAAATAAAAAGAATATCATAACTTCATGTTAAACAATATGAAGAGATTTGGAAAATATGGAGGGAGTGAAAAACGTGATGAAAAAAAATATGTGAGTGGATAAATTACCAAATGTCATATATTTATAGTCCAAAAAATAGAAGATAACTCCTCAAAACTTTTTCACTTTCTTCACCTATTATTAAAAATTTTAAAACCTTTTAATTTCCCAAAAATTAAAAACTAAGCGATACGTAAATGTTATCAAATTTTGGAAAATGAATGATAATAATTTCCGCCATTGTATTTGTATGAATGAGTAACGAATAAATGTATAATAAATTTTGGAAAATGAAATGGAAGGCCATTGAAGCAATAATCTCAGAATTTACTTTACAACCTTTCGGTTAATCCGCATACTCATACAACAAAAGGTCGTTATTCCTCATACGTATAAACACCAATCAATGGCAATATTAAATGTCCGTAAATATCGTTATGGATTTTATATAATTGTATAAAATACTTCAACACCAATGTAGAGACTTTAATATCATGGGGATATTGAAACCTCAATCAAAATTCAGTAAAAACCAAAACTTTTCATTTTGTCCACTAATGATTAGAATTAAATAAAACTTTTTAATTTCCTCAATATTGAAACCCCACAAATTGGCAATTTTAAATTTTATATCAATACGTTATTAACTACGGTTAAATTTTATTGGATTGTATTTTATATTTTATTATTAATCAAAGTAATGAAATATGAAAAGACGCTAAAAATGAGAAAGAAAATTAAATGATTGAATTAAATAAATTTATATTATATTATTAATTTTCTCACAAGCTTCATGCTTCATGTTGCGCAAGCAATAGACGTGGAAAGTAATGCATCATTATTAGCAGGTTTTCAAATACCATGCTTCAATTTAATTGTTTTATGAAATTCAAGTTTTTTTCAATAGCCAATGAAATTCTAATATGCCTAAGAAAAATTGAATATAAGAAAAATTGCAACTTCATAATGTTGCTCTTGAAAGCATAAAAGCAGTAATGTAGTTCTTGAAAGCAAGAATGAAAGCAAGAGAGGTAAACCAGTCTGTCAATATCTTGAATTGTTTATAATTTCATGCATACTGAGTAATCGGTGATGCAATAATTCTACGAGTTAAGTAAGGTAAAACTGAATAGCCGCAAATCTCCAACTAAATTATGTCTTCCCATATGATAATATCTATTTTTTCAAACCAACAGGTTGTGGATTCATATCTTGGTGCAGAACTGTTACTTTTGAAGCTTTCTCAAGGCAAAAGTATACCTGCAAAAATAAGTGAAGATTTTACAAAATAGTTGCCCACATATATTTTTTAATTGTTTGCAATAATATAATGAATAGAATAAAATACAGTAATAAAAAGGAAAGATAAGAAACTAAAATAAGATAAGCATCAAAAGTAAAATAACATAATTAAAAACACAAATTAGATTAAATAGCTGGGAGAGAAAGATAATACTCCACATGATTTGACGGACAGAAGCATCTTTACTGAAATAGTATTTTTTTGATTAATAGAATTGGTATTTATAGAAGATTTGAGAGTAACTCAATGGTATAGTATTATTTATTGTAAATTAAATTAATAATAAATACCATTTATATCTTGTGACCTTTCAAATTATTTAAGTGGAAGTGAAGAGACAAAACACATTTTCTCAAAACACTACTAATACATTATTTAGCCATGAAAAGAGATGATTAAAACCCCACATATAAAGAGCAAAAAATTGACTCTGTGCTCGGTAAAGAGCACTTTTTATAATGTGTGGATTCCTGCAAGCATATGAGCCTAGCATTATAATTACGAAAGCAATTCAATAGTATTAAAACCAAATAATTACTATAGAGAAGCAAAATCCTTACCTGTCATTATTGTAGAAGAAACGGACCATAAAGATTTGGAGAGTCTCTCTTCCAAAATCTTATCAATTTCCTCAATAAATTTGAAGTAATTATTCAATTTATATTTCAAAGCCTTTTCACTTCCACTTCCCTCAATTTGCATAAAAATAAATAAAATCTTTTCATTAAGATATTTTAAAACATTATTGATTTTAGATGGTAAACAAAATAACTATGAATTATACAACTAAAACATACCATATATTTAAAATACTTAATAACAAATTATAAAAAATTGTAGAGCTCTGATTCACAATACATGAATGGGGATATTTGAAACAACATTTTGATTAAGCTCTAAGAAGAAAAATGAATCTAATTCACATCACCTATAACAAAAGATTCCAATTATAATAGTTACAACATTAATTTAATGCTCAAATATAAATAACATAATAATAAAAAATAATACTCATATTAGAATTAGTTGTATAATGTAAACAAATAGGTTTTAAATTAATATTAGACAAATTCAGATACACTTATGACTATTGTGTTACATACAACACACTTAATAACAACAAATTTAAAAAATAGGCATGCAAATAAATAATAGAAAATAACTAAACGATTTAGATAATATTAAAGTAACAAAATTAAATATGAAGAATTGGGAATATAAACAAACATTATTATTATATAATAAAATTTATGATGTAGAAAACGAACTTCATATTAAACTAACATTGATAGAGAGTCAAGAGAGTACCTAAAATTTGATCAAATCTCTGCAAAAATGTTCAACAAAGAATGTAATGAGAAAAAGATAGAAATGTGTGGATTATAAGCTATCAAATGCTATATATTTATAGTAGAAATTAGAAGTTAATTTCTTTCAAAACCTTTCACTTCCTCCACTTATAATTAAAATAAAAGGAATTATCTTCCTACAATCAAAACCTATAAATATGAAGAATAAAACGTTAAAAAAACTGAATAATTAATTTCATTGATTGGTGGGGTCAAGACTTTATAGGGGACACGTTATTTCTTATATTATGATGAGAAAGTTTTTATTCTTAAATGTCTAGATTGTAGTATTTAAATTATATATTTAAGCTTAAATGATAATTCCATAAATACCCCCAAAACTCCCCCTTTATATATGTATAGATTAATATATAAAAATAGAACTTACATCCCACTATCTTTTTTCACCTAACTTTTCTTTACATTTCTTAAAACTCGTGCTGAATTCAAATGAGATTCCTAGTGGAACAGAGGGAGTATTGCATAATACGCATATAATGTAGCACAATAACTATAAGCATCATTGAGATTGGTAACAAGAAATACACTACATGAAGTAGAGAAATATCTTCGGGGACCTTACTCATCACTATTTCTTACATGCTCAGTATATTTATATTATAAAGGTTCCCTAATTTCAGATTCTAAAGCATTATTGGGTTATCCAGAATACTTATTCGCACAAAACATGCATTATTGCTAAATGGCATATGCCAAAAAATGGTGTCTTTTGTCATACATTTTGTTGCCACTATTGGTAAAACGTGAAAACATTTATTACGTGCAACTTTGCCAGTTAACAATATATTCAAATCAAACCAAATCCGTGAAGAACAAATCAAGTTGATGCTAGTGGACCTCGACAAAGTTGATTTTATTCTCAGGTTTACTGTTCGATATTTTATAAGGCAAGACCCATCTCTCAAACCATACTCTAATAGACGCAATAATTCTCACCACGCAGTCTAATGTCCCAGTGCAGAAGTGGTCATCTTTTTTTATAGGTATACTATATTTATTCTTCTTTTTCTTTAATCAATTATGGTCCTAAGACTCCTAATGAACTCAAAAGCAACAACCTATAACAAAATCATAAACAAATTAGTTCAGCTACTCAAAAATCAACTAAAAAACAGAATATATAAACATAATATTATCACTATGGGCATATTAATATAGCACGCACTGATAAGATAATATTAGACAAAAAGCATCGGAATAAACTGCAGCAAGTACTACCTAAGAGCAACCTTTCATATAAATGTTGAGATTTTTTGCAAACAAACTAGGGCTCATTTCCCACAAGTAACTTCAAAAGACATCTTCTGAAATAATGAGTATTTCTTTGCAGAATGTAAAGAGATGCTGAAACTAAACATACGCAAGAAAAGCACCATGTGTCGCTGCTCCTTTCAGGTCCGCTTAGCAGCTGCTCAAGAAGTCAAGAACACAATATGTACACGTTAGGAGAGTAACTCAATATTCTTGCAGCAGGATAGCACAGTTCAAGTCATAAGCAGTAATTGTACAAATATACAATCATATGTTTCTGTATTAGTTAGAGCAGTTATAATCAGATAGAATCACAATCCTTGTATCAAAAAAAGGCTTTGATTTTGAAGTGTGCAACTTGAGAGCACCACAACTAGACAACATCCCAGATTATGTTCTGGGCGCGATAAATTGCAAGAACCGGGGTTATATACTATACTTCGTATGATTACCAAATAATTCTCTGAATTTGACAACAAATTATGATAAAACCAGAAAAACGTGAAGCTAACGTGAAGTCAGATAGGTCAAGACAAACACAATCTAAAGGGGGAGCCATGTTTAGTTGTTGGATACTTCACTTCTAGTTCTTTCCTCTTTCTCTTTTGGTTTTCAAGAATCAAATACAAAAATGTGCAGTTAACCGACACCGCAGAAACATTGGAAAACTTTAACGTGACATAAAAAATAAAAAAAAATATTGATTTGAAATTGGGATAAAACGAACTGGACTCTGCCAAAAGAGGAACAACTATATCTCAGAAACTCCGGATATATTCTCTCATATCAAAAATGTTTGGATAGCTTCTTCAAAAAGCCCTATTTTCCCTATCCAGTCTCAAAGATAGTTTCATACAGACACGTATCGAACTTTCAACTTTCTACACCCATGAACAATCAATCAAAAATGCCTATGAGATATCCAAACATATCCAAACCCCACAAGTCGCACCACCAATTTCTTTAAAAAAATAAATGTGCTTCAAGCCACTTATGTTAATTTCCTTTACTTTCAGACCTTGAAATGAACATGCCAAAGTGAACTTTTACATTGGTTAATAGATCTAAAATGTACCCCTATCATGATAAAGGTAACACATTAACACTCATGAACATAGCTCACAACACCCTAACAGTTTCATAATCATAACTCTCAGAGTCAACTCAATCCTGTGACTGAAGCATTAAATAGAACATCATCCAGCGCATTGATTTATCGACGGCGGATCACGGCTGCACTATACAGCAACAATACGGCATATTTTGACAATCACAAAATAAATTTTCAAGGAATATCACAAATCAGTGGGAGATTTTTTTTTAAAGATACAGCTACAGAGTCGGTCAAAACCACCACAATAGTATATACAACTATAGATCACGATACCTGAGATAAACGGAAAAAATTCGAATGAATCAGAGTTCGAGCTTGAGCTCCTCCTTTTGATCGGAGAAGTAGTGGAGAACGTAGGGGGTGACCCGAATCACCACCACCCAAGCTCCGAACATAGCTACATGGCTCTTTAGCTGCTTGAGCGCCGCCACTTTGTCAGGCTTCCGCATAAACATTCCTGGAAACATCTTCGCAGATTTTCCTCCTTGTTCTCGTTTCGTCGACGAAATTGTTAAAGAGAAACACAGTAAAACCCTAACCCCCTTTTGACTGATTGGTTTGTATTTAAACCATATTGGGCCTTAAAACATTAAAACCGTATTGGACCTAATCCAGTAAAATCTCATTGGGCCTGAGATTTTCTTTTTCAGGGAAAGAGTTGTGGTGGATTTTGTATAAGATCTGAAGAAGATATCATTTAATGAGTTAATTTTTTAATTTAGGTACTCCACCATGTCATAGAGTCATAAATGATATCCCCAAACACATGAATTTTCATCTTCTTTGAACTTCTCCACTTCTTTTTTTGGTGTTTCGGATCGCAGGTATTTATTTATAAGGTGGAAGCTGATAAGCTAAGATCTGGTCAGCCACATAAATTTATTTACTATTATAATGAGATGATGTGAACTGGATTTGATTGGAATTCTATATTTATATATAGTTGTTTAACTTCTGTCTATTTAGCCATTTAGTTACATACTAGGGGTATGTTTGATTGTCTTGAAAGTCTCTAACTCTAAATACTTGAAAATGGGGCTTTGATGATTTTTGTGATTGTGTTAGCAAACACAATATCGTGTTTGATTGTAAAAGGAGGCCCATGAAAGTGTCTTATTTTGTATGAGGTTAGACTAAGCTTTTGGTATGACAAAGCTGTGAAATGAAAGAAGTACTTAATTTTCTCCACTATACAATTTGGTGTGTTACCTAACATGATTTCCAACCGGGTCATGTGTTTTCTCCCGGGTTGGTGTGTTAGTTTTCAAAGCAATCAAACAAAGAATAGTTTAATGAACAGTGTTATTTTCAAGGGTTTTCAAGACAATCAAACATACGATAGTACTAGTTTTTAAATTCAGAAAAAAATGTATAATTGGTTATACATATTCACGTTTGATGGTGACCTATGGTTAAAATTTTCAATGTCCAAAATAAAGCTTCTTAATCTCATGCCTTTATTTCAGTGAAAGATCTCATAGCTACTTTATTCAGTCAATGGACATTTCTGTGGAATTACTTGTATACACTCCATAGTCCCATATGCAACGCATGAGTAATTTCAGTCGTGTATGTTGTGGAGTACTAGTTTTAGGAGATGGCCATATTCATTTCTAAATTCCACTTATATTCTATTCTTATTGACACGAACTCGATCTAATTAGCTGTTAACAAAGTTTTTATATCTCGTAAACAACAAATTCAATCTTAATTCACGACTAATACAAACTACTATTATTAATTACTTCACGAGTATCACTTGGGTGTGTTGTAGAACTTTGAATAATAGAAGTACATTAATAACCAAATACCCCAAACTCATTTAATGTCACCTGAGCCCAATATATATTTTACAAATATAAAGTGCAACTTGGTAAAATAATTGCCAAAACCAAGAAATGAGACTGCGTGAATCGGAAAATATATTTTGAAGCCAGACACATTCAAACCCTCATAAATAAATAAATATTTTGACACTCAAAATTCAGTCATACTAATATTCACACAAGAGAAGAAATTAACCACATGGTGGTGCAGTGTGAAAATGCTGTGAAGCAAAATATTCAACCACCCAATTAAATGAAGTCTGTCGGCTTCCATCAGAATTACTCTCATTCATAAAGGCTGCCATTATTTAGTTGAGACGGTCTTCCAACAATATTTATTATTGTTCTATCCCCATCACCCTCCAAATCTCACCTCCATTTTTCATTTTCAATTTCATTTCTATTTATATATACATAAATAGGTGTAAAAAATGGGAGATTCTGTTCTGAAATTTGAGGTACAGCGGCCACCGGCGGCGGACTGAAAGCCGGCAGCGGCGCCGGCGTTGGTTGAAATGGATCGAAACAAGGCTTGATTATGAATCAGTGAAATTGACACACACAGAGACGCTTTCATTATGAATCAGTGAAATCCGACGTGGCAGGCGCCCACAAAACTCTTTTAACAAACTCTCACCTTTCTCTCATTATTTCCACATTCCATTAAAAATTTAAAAACCCTCACTCGCATCTCCTCACCACCATGCGCCACCGCCACCCTCTGTCACCTGCTCCGGCGCCCCATCCCCAGCATCCTCCGTCTCCTTCTCCCAAATCCTCCGCGGCAACACAGCCACAGACAACGCCTTCTTCTTCCGCCTCGGAATTCGCTTCCCCGCCGCCGTCCAAGCTGCCGGTTGACTTCAGCCCGCCGCTGATCGCCATGGTCGTCATAATCGCCACGGCTTTCGTCATCATCACCTACTCGCGCCTCCTCTCTCGCCACTTCATCCACGCCTACCGCCGCTACAGGCGCTGGAGGCGGCGCCGGCGGAGGTACGTCCCGTCGTCGTCCGCCGGAGACATCGAGTCGCCGCCGTATATCTACGACCCGACCGACGCGTTTCACGTGCTCTCGCCGTACGGCCTCGACGAATCGATCATCAAAGGCATTCCTCTCTCCGTCTACACGCGGAAGAGCGGCTTCTACGACTGCGCCGTGTGCTTGCTGGAGTTCGAAGAGAACGACTACGTGCGTACGCTACCGGTTTGCTCACACGCTTTCCATGTCGACTGCATCGATATATGGCTTCGGTCGCAAGCTAACTGCCCGCTCTGCCGCGCCGGAATATTCCGTCCGGACTCACCGTTCACGCCGCTGATGGCGGCGAGGATCCGACCGAGCCTCGACGATATCATTATCGAGAGCACAATTTTGGAGCCTCTCTCCGAGATCTCGGCGGAATCGGAATCAGAAGCTGAAGCGGAAGCGGTTACAGAAGGAGAAATCACTCAGGAACCCTCACCACGGCGGAATAATCAATCAGAGGACAGGTTTAACCGCCGCGATTTTCTATTGAAGCGATCGTATTCGTTCGGATTCGAACGGAATTTAGGATCGGAGAGATTAGTGCTGGAGCCGGTGACATCCTCGCCGTGGCGGTACCGGATCGGCGGCGGAGGAGGAAGCGTGTGGAGCAAACGCCCCTCCCCGTTCAGCTCGCTGACGAAACATAGGGTTTTCTCATTCCGCTACTACCGCGGCATGAAATCCCCATTCTTCCGGCGGCGGAGCATCGGCAGCTTCTTCCCCCTCTCCGAGTCGAGCGCGCGCGCCGGCCTGTCGAGCGGCGGGTCGTCGCGGCGGACGAAATCGTTCGCCAGCCCGATGTTCATGCGGTCGTCGGCGGCGGCGGGAGCGCTTTTCTCGTCGAGCCGGCTGCGGAGCGGCGATCCGGAGGCGCTGCTCTCGCCGGAGAGATTCAGCAAACGGTGATGCGGGCGACACGTGGATGGCTGAGAATGAAGGCGCGAAAATTGCTGTGGAAAAAAAAAAGAAAAAAATAATGGAAAGAAAAGTCTCATGTGGGAAATTAATAGCGTGTCTGGAATTTCTGAAGGAGGCATTAAATGGAGGACCGCATTTAAACAATCGGGCTGTCTCTCCCACTATACCTGTACGTATTTGTATAATATACTTGTACATTTATTATTTTCTAGTTATTATACGATTCTTTTTCGTGATTGGTGGGAGAGGCTTACCAAGAATCATTAATGCTGAGTTCGTGTAGATCGGTGGGAATCGGAAGTCTGGCGGTGGAGGAGGAGGTGGTGGAAATCCGACAAATGGAAGTGGAGCACTAAAAATGGTTGTGTTTGAACGTTGAAATGAATTGGGCATGGTAGCACTATATGGGGTGCTTTTTGGGGTCGAGTTGATCGAGACTAGGATGAATTGTGAAATTGGAATTTTGGGTATTGTAGGGGGAAATGGGGTGAGTCACTAGTTGTGATGCTCAATTTTGATGATATTGTAATCATGCGGTTCAAATGAGAAGTGAGCACTTACCTTTTTATTTCTTTTCTCTTAGTTAATGGTTGGTGTAATGATTCTAGATGTTGATATATTTGTACTTTTACATGCAAAAGGTTAACACCACCAATTGAAAAGGAGGAAACGATGAGTTTATAGGAACAACTTATGCAAAAAGATAAATTCTTTGAGATTTAAAAAATCTACTTTCCTAAAAACAAATCTTTGATAATATCTAAGTTTATAGTAGGATAACAAACACTGTACACAGGAATTAGGATTGAAAGTGTGTCTATTAAGTGCTACACTATAGTTTTAATCTTCAATTTGAGGTCATTAGTCGGTCAAGAATTTAGATGAATTGGCATGTAGAGGAGGCATACGTGGCACTAGTAATGAAGTTGTTGGTGCATTTGTGGACAGGCAGTCATAGGATAATTAAGTAGGTAGTATAGCTAATTAGCAAATAATTTACCGTCATTTGCCTTGAATAGAATTTTAATGAATTTAATATTAATTTACTAATTTTTAAAAATAATTGAAAATGTATTTTGAGATGATAAACGGTAATCCCTCCGTCTCTTATAAAAATAGGATTTTTAGGATTACACCAGTTTTAACGTAGAAAAAAATATAATTGCAATATTAGTAGTGGAGAATATAATTCACCTCATTAGAAGGAATTTTTTTTACTCAAAATAGAAGTGATCATTTTTATGGGACGAATAAAAATATAAAGAGACTCTATTTTTTAATTTTTATAAGACGGAGGAGTCCTAATTAAAGATTCCATAATATAGAGAACATAAAGTTTTATCATTTATGGTAAATAATACAGGTCCATATAAGTTTGAAAAAATAAAATGAGTACATCATAGGCGCGTGCACATGTGTGAGTACATCTCCAAACTCTAATTCATGAAATAATATAAAACATAAATAATTATTTACAAAATATTTATTTATTATTTTTTATTGAACACCATCGAGCATAGTCAATCGAACCCACAAAACGCGCATGTCTTTTTCCTCAAGTTTTAAAAATATGTATTATCAACATTTAGCAACTCTAACTACTCATTAGAATACGACAATAACTAATTATAAATCTTGAAATTGGTTTTCAATATTGTTACAGAGCACATATTTTCGAAGGGGGCTAAAAATAAATATGGACATGGTCCACCTACCTAAATTTTCAGCTATGTTGAATGTACTTAAACTTCATTAATAATAATTTGATGTCAATAATCTTGTAACATTGCACAATACTACTATACATTAGTTGCAACCAAGAGCTTGTTCACAATTCTGGTATTAACATAAAAAGACACAACTATGAACTTTATTTGTTGTAAAATTATGATGTTTGAGATCCTTTCAATGATGCATGCTAATTCAATTTACAGCTATGGCACTATCATTACATACAAACATGTCTAATACAGTGATTCTAACGCATCACATAACTATACTAAAACGAATTGAATTTCAAGATATAGTACTATAGTAACTCCTATTATTAGTCTTATCTAATTTGCTCACTCATAAATGAGCGATATATTATTTCTTACCTAAATACTCTCCAACCAAAGTCCAATTATCATTAAAAATATGGGACAACAATATGCGTAAAACTTTTTTTTTGTAGGGCTACAAAAGATGACAAGTTAGAAGACAGAATTGCAAAAATATTTAACGAAATTTGATTTATCATGAGAATAATGTAGAACAACCATGACAAATTACCTTATAAAAGTTTTGCAAAAAATTTGTTGGAAAATGTATGAAATGAATGTGACAGTTTGTGTATTACTCGTAGCTAGTATTTATTAACTTGACAATAATTACATAACGGAAGTCAAGTAAAAAATAACGTTACTAAATAAGTTGCAGAAACTTAGTTTCTCTAAGCATGATTATAAAAGGAAGCATATTAGTATCTGATTTATGGAACTCTTTCCCACCAAACGAAATGAAATTCAAGCTTTAAATTGAAATAGTTTTAATCAACACCAGAGATGAAGATAAGAAACTCAAATTATTGTTATTTCAGTGGCATTAATGGGGAAAATGTTCAACCACCAACATAAATGAATTCAGTTGGGGAATCTCATCTGTAAAAGCCTCCCATTCATAAAGGCTGCCATTATTTAGCTGAGATGTCTTCCGCCATATTTATTACCGCTCCTCCAATTCCCAACTCTGTTTTCCCCACTTGTATGCAAAATGGAAGATTATGTGATGAAGGTCGAGGAAGGGCGCCCGGCGGCGGACGGGAAGCCGTCGGCGGGGCTGGCCTATCGCTGCATTTACGCAAAGGATGGGCTCATGGAAATTCCACCTGCACTCATTTCTCCATGGGATTTTTTCAGGTTGTCTAACATCTTCATGCACCTTCCACTCTCAACACCAGTTCCACTTGTATTATTTTTACTCTTTAACAATACTCATAATGTATGTGCAGTGAATCCGTTAAGAAGTTCCCAAAAAACCCGATGCTAGGTCGCCGTCTACTCAAGGATGGAAAGGTATCTCTAATATATGTCCAAATGCAATAAATAATTAAATATAAGTATAAATTGTCCCACAAAAATCGCTTAAGTTCGATGTCAATCACGCAACTTTTGAAAATTACCTATTACTATATCATAATTTTGATTTTTTCCTCGATTGTCCCATAATCTTAGATTTAGAGCGTATGGTATGACAGATGTAAGTATGTAGACTATATAATAATGACTTTGTATAATACACATGTTTTTAATTTTTACACATTTACATGCTACGTTGATAAATTAAGACATGTAGCACAACAAATCTTTTTTTCTTTTGCCACGGAAAATTGATAAATATGTCAAAGTTATGATATAATTGGTCATTTTTTAAAAGTTGGGATCAGAAAACTTAGTGTTTTTTTGGGCAATTTTCCCTTCAAAGATAGTACGGAGTATATTTTTTAAAAAATGGCAGGCGGGTGGATACAGTTGGCTAACTTACCAGCAAGTCTATGATACAACTATTGCCATTGGTTCTGCTATGCGACGCCGTGGTTGTCAACCCTGTGAGTACTTCTTCTTTTCACGCTTCCTACATGTCATAAGTAATAGAAAAATGAGGTGGTAATAATGCTTTGGTTGTCTAGGGCGACAAATGCGGTATATATGGGGTTAACTGTCCTGAGTGGATCATGGCAATGGAGGTAGTAAAGCTCAAGAAATTTGATCATCTTATTCATATCATTGTTCTCTTTTTTATAAATCTCGTTTTATCGTCTGCAGGCGTGTAATAGTCAGGCTATCACATATGTACCACTATATGATTCACTCGGTACGTTGCCACATTTTTCTGCAAATTTTAGTAGGCAATGAAATGGCAATATGTTTGAATTCGCATATTGTCTGTGTTTGCAGGTGCAAATGCAGTGGAGTTCATTATCCACCATGCTGAAGTCTCCATTGCTTTTGTCCATGAAAGCAAATTTCCTGCTGTGAGTTCTTCTGTTGTATTCGCTTTTCATATCTATCTGACCATGTATATAATCTAAAAGCATAGTATTCTCATAACACTTGCCTTTTATAATGTTTAATGCTAAGAAAAGAGAATGGATTGTACCAAATTGTCTAATGTATGCATCTTTGTCCAGATACTTTCATGTCTCTCCAAATGTGCCTCAAATCTAAAAAGTAGGTGAATTCATGGCTTGTATGTATTTGCCTCAATTTGGCTCATGTAACTGAGACGTGGTTCATTTGTGAAGCTATTGTCAGCTTCGGAAAGGTTTCTGATAAGCAGAAGGAGGCAGCTGAAGAGCTAGGTGTCACTTGCTTCTCATGGGAAGAGTTTGCTCTATTGGTTAGTATGTCATCACAAAGAAATGCTTATAAGCATAGATGCTAGTATCTTGTGTGTAGCCAACCATCTGTCTGTTATTGCAGGGTGATTCAGATGGCGATCTTCCTCCTAAGAAGAAGACAGATACATTGACGATAATGTACACCAGTGGCACGACAGGGGAGCCAAAGGGGGTCATTCTATCAAACGGTTGCTTTTATGTCTGAAGTCTTGTCTATGGATCAACTCCTCAGAGAGACAGACAAAGCTGTAAACGACTTTTCTTCCTCGTCGATGCTTTTTAGCCTTGCTCTGTAGTATTGTATACTAAAAGCATGGATTCTACAGGGTACTGAAGAGGATGTGTACTTTTCCTTCCTTCCTCTAGCTCACATATTCGATCAAATCATTGAGACCTATTGTATCTACTCGGGCTCAATCCATTGGGTTTTGGCAAGGGGTATGATCGATACTTGTGCTTACTTAATGTCTACACAATGTTTTGTACATTCAATGCCTCAGCTAAAGCTGCATTGCGTTGAACTCGCAGGATATTCGTTTCTTGATTGAGGATCTTGTCGTCTTAAAGCCAACTATATTCTGTGGTGTTCCTAGAGTTTTTGACAGAATATACACAGGTAACGTTTCATTTTCCGACATGTAGTTGGATATTAAGATCGAGGAAGCATTTTTCTCAAATGGCGTTTTGCAATTTCTTGGTGTGTGCATCAGGCATCATGGATAAAATCTCAGCTGGTGGCTCACTGAAGAAGTCACTTTTCCAGATTGCATACAACTAGTAGGTGGTTATTTCCACGCTTAAATCATTTACTTTATCCCTTTTCCTACTGAATCTGAGGGATGATGAACAAATGTTTCACAGTAAACTGAGGAATCTGGAGAAAGGGCTCAAACAAGAGGAAGCATCTCCGCTTTGGACAAGCTCGTTTTTGATAAGGTTCTCATGCTAACTTTCTTGAAGTTCGCCTACATTGTCCATTTCAGTTTTTTTCTCAATTTGGTCAGTTTTATTTCAGATTAGACAGGATTTGTGGACGTGTTCGTCTCATTCTATCGGGAGCTGCACCTTTACCTAAAGCACATTGAGGAGTTCTTGAGGTGACTTGCTGCTGTGTCTTGTCACAAGGGCTATGGTAGTGTTGTTTTGCTAAACTTACAGCTTTAGCTTTTCGTTTCCTCTCCTCGGATGATGATGAAAGCAATGCTTAAAACTTTCATGCATTTCGTAGGCCTCCACAGAAAGTTGTGGAGGGTGTTTCACATCTAAGCCAACGTATTCCCCTATGATAGGCACAGTGGGGGTTCCTATGACCACGATTCGAGGCAAGACTCGAATCTGTGCCTGAGATGGGATATGATGCTCTCTCGGTCGTTCCCAGAGGTGAAATTTGTCTTCGGGAGAAAACCTTATTCCTCTGGCTACCATAAACGCCAAGATCTCAACGAATGAGGTGCTCGTTGATGGTTGGTTCCACACAGGTACACTTCTTTCTTCAAACCATATTACAGACACACGCACACGATTACAAAGCCACGGGTCTCATTCATGATACCGAAAAAATGCAGGTGATGTTGGTGAATGGCAGCCTAAAATGGAGCGATGAGATCATAGACAGAAAGAAGAATATATTCAAGCTTCACAAGGCGAATATGTTGCTGTGGAAAGTCTCGAAAGCACCTACTCACAATGCCCTCTCATTACATCGGTAAGTCAAAACATCGCCCTATTTCAACAATGTGTTACTCAGGGGCAGGGGCAGACACCCCTTGTTGTTGGTTGAACTAACTGCAGTCATTTTTGGGAGTAGATTTGGGTGTATGGCAACAGCTTCGAGTCGTTCCTAGTGGCTGTGGTGGTGCCGGAGAGAAAGGCACTTGAAGATTGGGCAGTGAATAGTGAAGAGAAAGGAGATTTCACGCTCCTGTGCAATAATCCGAAAGCAAGAAAATACATTCTGGACGAGCTCAACAAAACGGCGAAACAACATATGTACGCTCACCAAGTCTGATTTACTCCTCTGATTGTAAAGCTTCCATACTTGTCACTTACATGCGCTGTTTGTGTTTCTCAGCTCCGTGGCTTTGAAATGTTGAAAGGCCGTTAGCCGAGAGCCTATTCCTTCGACATTGATCGGGACTTGATCACTCCAACGTTCAAGCTTAAGAGGCCACAGCTGCTCAAGCATTACATAGGTAAGTCTTGCCGAATTGTTCTGTCGCATGTTTTGTGAAAGCGACATCTGATTGGTGCAATGTATGCAGGACTGCATTGATCAGTTGTACATTGAGCTAAAGGTACAAAGTCATAGGAGCTGCGTCATCAACATTGTTGAAGATCTGTTGGGTGTTTCTGTTTTGAGGAGGAAATGAAACAATTTCCCCAGCACTTTCTTATAAACTCGTTCTACCATGTGTTAAATATGGTTTTTGAATACTTTGTACATATATAGCAAGGCTGAGAATAAATGGTTTTATATTATGAGACGATGTAGACAGATTCGGTTTATAAGGCGTTGGTAAAATTCAACACCTTTTTCAATCTCTTCTGTTTATCGATCTGTCTAGTTATCATTCAACGCCCTACAGAGGCTCCACCATCTTGGGGCGGAGATCGAGGTGGTTGAGGAAGATGAGTGACTGTCACTCTTGTACCATTTATTTCTTCAGTTTTATTTGTACTTTTTCGGGAGCAATTCAAAATGAGTTCAAACTTTGTTCATTCCAAACAACCCTTCAATACAAACATAACAAATTAAACTGTGTTGGGTACACCAGCAATCAAGACACAACAGTTGTTTCCAAACATTGACACACACATCTCACACTGTCAGAACTGAAAACTGAAATGGCCTAAAGAATCCAAAGCACGAGTGCCCAAACAGGGTAAAACAAAAGGAGAGGATCCCGATAGAGTTGGAGAGGCCATTGCTCTTGGTGAAGGAGTTCCTGAACCCTCCAGATGCTCGAATATGCTCCTGCAGCAAGTAACATCCGATCGCCAGGCAAATGAATAGTCCAATAATACCACCCCTTACGGTATCTGAAAAGAAGCTTGGAGCCACCACTAGGAGCAAGATCAGAGATCCAGGCAGTTCCAGCCAGTCTGCAGCAATGAGAGAGGGAGGGCGGGTCAAAAATCATACTCATGTTGGAAGATGCAAGGACATAAATTTTGTAGTAGGAAAGGTGGATCTTACCTGGAAATGCTTGGGAAAGAAGAGACGTAAGACAACGGCTATGAAAGCAATCCACATGCCAATCTCTCCTCGCTGCAACGTGATCGGCAAGAAAGTAGTAAATTAGTACATTAAAAGAGAAAAACAGAAATAAGGGTTATATCGGGCAAGGACGAGTACCTTAGTATACCGAACAACCATGAGGGAAGACTGAGGTAATGTATGGGATTAAGAGGGATGTGAGAATGTTGGTCTTCCAGTTTGTACGATCCAAGATTAGTAAATAACTGCACATGAATTCAGAGAAAAAACTTACAAGCTGGAAATGGATACAAGAAAATAACTAATACTACTACTACTTTTGCTGTTTCTGTTGTAAAGAAATGTGAGGTAAGATAGCAACTACTAGATCCAAACAGAAGGCAAGAAAGGATAGGTTTTCACTTATTTTATAGTATCATTATAATCAAAGCTAGCTTATTAGATGATGATATTCTGGCTACCTTTTTATATGAATGAATCTTAGATGTGACTTGTTTTACCCCTTTCTGTTTCATTTTGTGATCCCAACTTTTGTGTGGTTCTATCTGAAAAACAGCATATTGTATTTCACACTTTTGAGAATCTAAGATGATATTAGTTCAGTTCCCCAATTAACGACCACCACCAATCATTAGTACCTAACCTAATCAGTTCCCCAATTTATGTTTCTTTTCGCTCGCAGCTCGCTCCAATCACCATGCTTAATCCACCATTTATCAATAAAAACATATCATAACTACCGATATCTCTCAAGCAATTATTCCAAAACGGCAAAACCTAATCCAATCACCAAATAAATGATTCAACAAACAAAATCCAAACTTCCGGATCAAGGAAAAACAATCAAAATATGTGAAGTAAAAAAGGATGGAAGAGAAAACTAACATTGCGGCAAAACAAGCAACCCATTTGAGAAAGGAAGTCCCAAATCCAAGCCACCTAGCTGGATGGCGTGATTGGCGAACTTCTCTTCATTGCAGTGCCGACATCATTGAGATCAGAAGTGAGCAACTCACTCGCT
>NW_024598571.1:0-25494 GCF_004379255.2 Salvia splendens | reverse complement strand
GCAGGAAGATGATTGCAAGTTTTTTTGATGGGTTGATGCGGGTCTAATCCCAAGCCAAGACAATTACTTTCAAAGAGTGAAACTTGAACGAGACCAATTCGAATATCAACTTAGAGCCAAATCGTTAATTGAAGGTGTTCTTGAAGAGAAATTGAGCACGAAACTCAGGAGTGTGAAGCTTGACCTTCAAAATTGCTAAAACAACCAAAATGTCCCGAAAGTTTAAAATCACAATCTTGTTGGTATGCATTGTAATTTTTCTACTTTTGTAACAAAGCTATGTAGTGTTGACTCTTTCGTTATCTTGTCATGTTGATTACATTTTCCATTTTCAGATGTCATATGAATATCAATCGAATATCATACGAATATGATACAATAAAAAATTAGTCACAAATCAGGTACACAAACTATACACATAAATCACGAATGACATATTTGTATGAAATAACATAAATCATGAATGAAGTATTCAAATTTGTATGAAATAACAAAAATCACGAATGGAGTATTCAAATTTGTATGAAATAACACACTATGTACACAACTGAAAAATAACCAACGAAGTACTCCATCACATGAATTTTCATTAAGTACGAGAGTAATTAAACATACATATCACTGCCACCAAAATATTTACCAAAAAACAACCATTCAACATACGGACAGAAAAACAAAAACCATCATTCAACATACATGCACCATACCGTTTGACAAAAACCATCTCAAAAACCTCCAAACAAAGACCAAGTTTTTAGAGTAATATGTAACTTTTCCACTGCTGCTTCAGTAAGTAAGGTTGTCAATCTTCATCACCGCGTCGGCCACATCGCTGAGGCTGAGTCCTGGCCCTGGTCCGAGTGCTATGCCCCGGAGCCGAAACATTAGGCTGCAACAAATAATATTATATATGAGAAACCACTTTGTACGAGTAGAGAATATATATGCGGCTACTTAAGGAATAGTACCTCTTGGCGTTGGCGATTGTTTGGCGATTCGGGAAGTTACTCCCATCTGTCGTACGCGACCCACTTTGCTGTGAACTTTCCCCAACTTCAGAACGAGCATCTGTCTGAGGATCATTGCTGCATGTCCTCCTGTTATGACCTTCCTGCCCGCACCGGCAACATCTCATGACGAAGGTTCGTCGCAGTGACTCACTTCCGTTCGCATGAAGACGAATCTGGGGCTCCTCACGCCTCAGTTTCTTCGGTCGTCCACGCTGTCCCTTTATCCTTGGGGGCGCCAGTTCCAATCCACCATCAGAACTCTTGGGCCAATTGTCCAACCCATTGATTGGGTAAATGACATTCTCGTACAACATCATCATTGTGGACTTCAAATAATAGCGGGAGATGTATTGCGTGACATCCTCGCCATTCTTGTTGATTGTAACGATAGCATGAGTGCACAGGATCCCTGTTTGCTGCCACAGTCTGCAAGAGCATGTAAAATCACGCATGTTCACAACATATTGGCCAGACGACCCTAATACTTGGTACGAAGCCTCCCCGTTCCATGTAGTTCTCCACGATGAAGCCCTCGCGTACCACTTATCCACAAGCTCCATGATAACAAGAGGGACTGCGTGATCGTAGCTTTTGATCCACTGGCCTTTGATCTGAATCCTTTCCACCTGACTCGTTCGAATGTCTTCCAACATACTGATAATAGCTTTTTCTCAAGCCAATACAACCTTTGAATTAAATGTCTCACAAATATTGTTGAGGAACACATCACAACAAGTATGTAGGGAGAAAAATGCATTCACCCATATTTCTTTAGGAGCAACCCCAGAAAGCCACTGATGTGCTTGGGGATACTCAGCCCGCAAAGCATCTATCTTGTCCACATAATGTTCGAGGGTTGTACTTGCGGCAATCTCCCACAACCGGTCTTTGAAATTTTCCTCGACGAATCTCTTCTTGAAATTGTTGTATATGTGCTGAACACAGAAGCGATGCTCGCTCTGTGGGAAATCCTCAAGAATCACTTTTGCAAGACCCTGCCAGCCACCGAGTGCAACACAACACAACACAACACAATTACCACATAATCACACTGACAATACTGAATGTATTGATAAAATCATAGATAAAGTATTAAACTTTAATCACATATGAAGTATATATGTAATAGTGAAATCACATAAACCATACCTTTTGTTGGTCAGACATAAACACATATCTTGGGCCATTTGCATGCAAGTCAAGGTCATCAGACAAGTATTCCAGAAACTACTTCCACTGGACATAACTCTCGGCCTTAGTCACAGCCCAAGCAATCGGCCACCAGCCATTGTTGGGATCAATCTCATTGCTGTCATTAGTTGTCCTTTGCACACGACACGAAGTTTGTCGCTGTCATTTTTTTCACGTGCACCCGTCGTCTGGTCATTATTGCATACAGCCTCAAGACATCATAGAAGAAATCTCTATGCTTAAAAACATTACCAGGCTTCCACAATGGAAGCTCATTAGGCAGGAGCTTGAATGAGGTTTACTTTATACCTTTCTTCTTCTTCAAACCCTCCAAATCTTCAAGGTCTTCAATATCTTGTAGCTCGTCCACACTTTCATCCTCGCAAAGTGGGTTCTCTGTTGTGTTCCTCTTTTCAACATAAGGCGAATACTTCCTCCGCCATTTCTCCCCTGCCCCCGTCGGGTCTTCACCTTCCCTCGGCTGGTCTACATCTCTGGCTCCTGACACGCATGTTGTTGCTAGAAAATGGATTCATAATAGGATGTAAACAGCTGCTCATCTCAGCACATGTGTGCCAACGAGATAAAATGGTCATCTCATCATCTTCATCATCAGTCGGAGGTCCCTCGTTATGGAGATGGCAGCCGTTCGGAACATATTCAAATGATGGAATGTATACCTCATCTGGAGGTTCTACTTCCGGTACATCATGTGCTACTTCCGGCACATCAGATACTTCTCCCGTTGGAGCTCCATCTTGCACATCACGTTCGAATTCTTACATTAGCATTTCATCCGAAATGTCCTCGATGATAGGAACTTCCAACTACGGTTGACACTGAGGTTCCTCTGAATATTCCATGCTTGGTTGGTACACATTCTCTTCAACTGCACTTGGCTCTTCCACTGAGTCAGAAACTCGGTCACGTGGATATGCAGGTGAAGGAGTAGGAATTGATTGCTCTGTCGGAGGACTAGGTATACATTGTTCATTTGAAACTGGGGCCCTTAGAACTACAACCTACAATCGACAAAAAGATAAATCACAAATGAATACCAAACATAAAACATAAATCACAAACGTAGTTCAAAGTTGTGTAGTAACCTCTGCCACGCATTCGTGGGCATCTCATTCAACTACTCTAACTTCTTCAACTTCTTCTTCTATGTCTTCAATCTCAGGTTGTACATCTGATATAAATTGGGTAAGAATTGATTGCCCCATTGGAGTAGGAAATGATTGCCCAGTTGGAGGACTTGTCATGGAATCAACTGATGACGGTCTTGGGATTGGGACATCCTACAATAGACAAAACATAAAACATAAGTCACAAGAAGACCCAATATTGTAACTCATAAATCACAAACAATACCTCTACCTCTTGCACGAATGCATGGACGTCTCCTTGTCCAACAACTCCAACTACTGCATCATTCTCTTCACCCTCAACCTCAATGATGAGTCTCGTTCTCGGCCTTGGTTACTGGTCAGTATAAGGTGCTTTATTGGATAATATCTGCAAAATAGCTGCTAAAGTGTGCATGTTGAAGTACTAAATCAGGAGGAAAGGTTCAGAAGGAATTCAAGAGAAAAAGCTGCGAAAAGTGTGCAAACTGGTTAGTATGAGCAGAAAATACGCAAACTAGTCAGGATGGATGCTACAGAACTGGACACGAGAAGGAAGGACTTGCTTGGAATAATCGCATATCTAAAGAAGGGCAAAATTGTCATTCCACATGAAGAGAAAGCCCTAGAAATTAGGGCAAGCCACCCTATAAATAGGAGCTGAACATAAAGAAAAGAGGAGGATTTTGACACCACTTCACTTAGGACTTATCATCACTTTTGAGGAGAATAGCTCCACTAGCTCTAAGTTCCATCTAAATCCAGCAGCCTGACTTGAAGATTCCGGCCACCTGCCTGCGAGGAGCATCATTCCTGATTCATTCCAGCTACCGTAGTTCCAGAAATTCCTTCAGTTTCAGTTTCCGATAAGCCAAACAATCTTTTACTTGCTTTGTTTTTAAAATTTCTTAGTTTAAGTACTTGTTTTTTTGCTTGCCTTTGACTTGGATTCCAGTAGCTACTTAGTTGGAACATCTTTTGGGTGATAATCTTGAATGCAATGAAGTTTATTGTGGTTTTATTTTGTGTTTCAGCTTGCTTATTATTTCTCTCTGCCTAGTAGCTAGATCTGGTAGTTTTACGTTGATTTCTGTTGTTTAAGTGCTTGAATCTGCTTTGCTTAGTTAGATCTAGGTTTTCTTGGAGTGTTTACAAGTTTTAATCAGGTTAAGTTCCTCAAAAATGCATGGGAATCGTTTCTGCTTGCTTCTGTCACCTTGTCCCGCTGACCAGTTTGCGTAGATCTCAGTTTTCTTAGCTTTCGTTCTCGATTTCAAGTTAAATATTGCATTTACGAATTTTCAAGCTTGATCATTCATCAATGGAGTTTGTTGATCTTGTTTGTTTAGCTTGGTGAAGAAGATAATGTCACAATCAAAGAATGGGACCACTTGTGTTGCTTTTCTTGCTTTTTGCTTTTGTACTTGCATTTTTTCAGCTTTTCTGCACACCCAGGAGACAGTCTGACAGCATGTCCTTTGATTCTCTTTACCTTTTGTCTAGCCATTTTTAGTAAGTTTCGTCTAGTAGTTTCTCACATGCACACTCGTACCCTAATTTACACACGCACTTTAATTTCTTTTATCACGCAGCATTTAGAGCCCACCCTGACCTAATGGTCATGAGGGGTATAGGTTCCATTTCATTTTCCGACTAGGTAAAACTCAACCTCAAAAAAAGCGTGGTAGCTAACCAACCGCTCCCAGAATGTCATCGCAAGTGTATCTCGCCTACATCCATCTCTGTGGGATTCGACCCTTACTCCACTATACTAGCCAGTAGAAGTGGGTTGAGGTATTTTTTTTTGTTGATAGGGAAGATAGACACAGCTAAGTCTAGGTACCTTCCTGGCCAGTTGACACACACACACAGAGTCATAGTCTCATCTTTTCCCTCTATCACTCAACCATAATAACTTCGGGTTGTGCTCCTTCTGCACTACTACATGATGCAAATGTTTCCATCAAATTCTTCCGAGCTGCCTCCTCTTCCCTCTTCCATTGCCGACGTTTGTCTTCTAAACTTTTGGTCAAATACTCTTCAAACTCAACATCCCTAGGGTACCACTCAATCATCAATAATGGTGACAATGGTTTCCTCTGCTCTTCCTTTTCGGTTTAGGCTTCGACACAATTGGTTCAGGTTCGTCAATCTCTTCAATGACCACTGCGGATTTTTTACAAGCTTTGTGAAATTTTAGAAACTCATCCGCTTCTTCCTTTCGCTTCTTGAGTAAGGCGGCCGCCGCCTTAATCTCGACGACGTAAATGTGAACTAGTTTTGTGCTAGTAGCCGCGACTTCGAGAAAAGTGGTCAGATGTGGGTCGTCAATAATGGGCAGCAACGGACCTCCTATGTCAACGCCCATACACTCATCACTATACTTTGGATGAACGTAATAGAACTCGCAGACGGTTTTCCTATCATACCTCAACCTCAACACCATACTGGACATATCTAAGAGCTCGAATTGGTTAATGTTGCAAAAGTCAAAGAATGTCAAATGACCCCCAACATACTTCTCCTGTTCATTGATTTCGAAGATTAAACCACCGTGATGAAAAGGAACGGAAAACCTCCCGGGATGCTCCTCTATTAGGGTTATTAGAAAATTAGAAAAATACCAAAATTAAACCAACAAATACAACATATAAAGTCAAAAATCAGAGCACCAAACGCCACGACATCAAAAGAAATTCCCAAAAAGAAACAATTTTTGGAACCCTAAATCACAGACTGAATCTCTTGGTTGGTGGAATTAAAGTGAACGATTTGTGAAATTGTAAAATACAACTTACTGTATTCCTCCTCCCGGACAAAGAAATCCAACTCAGGATTGCGGATAATCCCATGTTTATGGGTCTACGTCGATTACCTCCGGACCGCGTCTAGGTGCAGCCACTGGCGGAGGTAACAGTGGCGGTGGCGGTTACTTTTTCCGCCGTGACGAACTACGGGAGGAGGACGCTCCAGAGGAACCAGCCCGGTTTCATTTTGGCGGCATTGATGAAAATGGCGTCAGAAAACCTCCGAAAATGGAGTGATGGAGTGGAGTGAGATGAGAGAGCGAAAAGGAGTGAAAGTGAAACTGAATTGGAGGGAAGAGAAAAAGAAGTGTTTTAATTTTCATAAAATATCAATGCAAGTACATACTAGGTGGCGTATGGGAAGCGAACCGTCTGCATTATTTCGAGGAAGAGAGAGGAGAAAAGACATGACATTTCGGTCATATCATTGGTAGGGTGTCAGCCACAGTGCATGTTGCAGGTGTATGCAGAGCACTAGCATAGGCGACGTCAGTAAATAGACGAGAATGCCCTTCCAGGGCATTAGGGTGTTATCGTCCGAAAAAACCTGGTTTGTGATTGTATATTTTGTTAGACTCCTGTGGTGGTATTTTTTTTGTTAGTAGTCACCGGTGTTACAAACCCAAAAGTTATGGACCTTTCATGCAGTTCATTCTAAAAATTAAAATAATATTTAAAACCACATCAATATTCAATTTTAAAATCAATAATTAAACTAAGAATTCGTATCACATAAAAAAAAAAAGCTATAACATAATAACAGAACAAAAGAATAAAATGTGTAAACTATCTAACATCTATAAAAAAAACTTGACGGCTAATTTAATTTCCAAATTCATACAACTACCTAATAGCTAAAATAAAAACAAATTCATACACATACATTAAAAATATAAATGAGATATAAGAATCAAACACGGGTCAATCGAAGTACTACAACAACCACTAGGCCACACAAGGTTTTTGTAAAAGCAGTAATACATTATTTTTTGGTACAGTTGTACCCACTTAATTTTAGCTAGATACGGCACTGCAACTAAGTTGAGTCGTCCTTTTAGTACGTTTAAACAAAGTTCAGTCATTTTTTTAAAAAAAAACCAAAACATCCAACTACTCTTACTTTATTTCATTACATATTTTACTCTTTCTTATATATCCTACTTCTCTCTCTCATTTCACTTTCATGTAATTTATTCAACGTAATTTCTTAATTTCTATATTCAAAAGTTTTGTACCAACTTAATTGAAAAGAGGGAAAGAGGGAGTAGTATTTAGTTTGTTGCATAGGTGGTTCATCAACTTCCAACCTAAGTATACCGAATACTACCCTTCGACAATATGGTTAATTTATTAAAATATAATTTTAATTTAATTTTTGTTAGAAGTCCGAAAACAAAAAACAATCTGATTATTCTATGTAAATGGCTAGAATTGTTATGTTTTTATTATTTTTGTTAGAATTAGCTTGTCTTAAGCAAAGTGGTTATTAATGGTGTAGACAGTAAAAACTACATTGATACACTGATGATTTATTGGTTTCTTCTTATATTTTTAAAAAAATAGTAGTAATATGGAGTATTACTGTACAGTTGCAGCTAAAAATAGTAATATGGAGTAACCGTCCGCGAATAGGAGTCCCGTTTTGCTAGTACACCAGTGCAACTAGAAAATAGTAATATGGAGTATTTTTAGCTGAACACATTATTTTGGGGGTATAGTTGTACACACTCAAACACTTTCTTAAAACCCGCACCGCCCATGAATGTGACTCCTATTGCCGGACGGAATGAGTAATGTCTTATTTTACATTACATACACAAGTACTCACACAATTGGTTTATGTATAATTGTTGGAACATTTTAATATGGTCCAACATAATAGTCTAAAGATTGTATAATATTAATGACTATTTATTGATTGACCTGATTACGTGATCTACTAAGGTTATATAACTTATAGGGTTAAACGATTATCTATAAAAGTATGAGGACTATTGTACAGATACTACTTTGGATAACTTTAATTTTGTTACGAGCGAAATTAAAGTTATAATAAAGTTATGGACTTATTCTCTAAATACATGGTTATGGTCCCCAAGTGCAACCTATAAATAGGTTAATAGATTCTCATTCCTATTGATCGGACGTATAACTTCACAGATTACAGAGAATTTGTGAATGCGTTGTCACTTGGAAGACTAATTTCCATACTTCAGAATCATCAAGAACATCAAACATCATGAATCCAAATCCATGTACGCTTCCACTTTATGTTTATCAATCGTATTCGACATGTATGATTTATGTGATGATTTGTGTGAATCATTAATTTGATTCCAACAATAATTTCTTACCAAAATCGAACATATACATACAAGTCGCAACCAACACATCTTATTTCCACCAACATTCGTGACAGATTATTTTGGTCAAATTTTACATGATTGAAATTGAGTATATAAGTACCTCAAACAAACCTTACTTCATTACAACAATCAAAGCAACTACTCTTCATAGTAATATCATTCTCGAACTAGAATCATGTCAAAAACCATACATCTCTGCTTTGTGATTCTTGCTGTAATCACAATCCATAGTAAAAAATGTGATGCAGCCCGTCATCTACTGCAGTCGATTCCCGGGTTGCCAACGATCCCATCAACGTTTCCTATGTCAAGTCTCCCACCAATGCCATCGATTCCAATGTTCCCAACTCAACCAACTATGCCCAAGCTTCCCCCATTTCCTTCGATCCCTACAAGCTTCCCAAATATACCTTTCTTCCCTAGCTTTGGCCTTGCCCCACCACCTTCTAAGTAACTTTGTTATTTATTTATCATATACTCTCAATTGCGTGCGGCCATGTTATGATCGGTTTTGTAGATGCGACACTCAACAAAATACGATATATCTGTCCAGCATAGTATCATGCATTCGTTGGTGTAACATATGTACTTTTATGTATTACAGTTTCCTAATATTATGACACATGTTTAGAGTTACTCTCCATCTGATTTGAATTTATGTCTGTGTTTCCATAATTGTATATGTACTTATGTAGTATGTACTGATGAACTAAAACACTAAAGCAAAATATGACATTAATTAAATTGATAAGTCAGCAAAAGGGAAAACTTGACTTGGTAACTAAACTCAAAGAGCTCCTTAAGGTATCACATATCTCAGTCTTATATATGAGCTTTCTAAGCTCTGAGACAATAATGTCGTTCGGTTCTCGAAGAAATCATAAAAAGCGGGAAGAGCAAAAACTGGGATAATCTTACTTCTAATGACTCAATTCTTCAAGTTTCATCCCAGACAATGTTGCAAGTTCTTCCAATGGCTTCTCACCGCTGAAAACCTGTGGCCATCTGAGCAAATTAGACATCTAAAACACCATCATCAAAATTAACACCCTTTTTTCAATAATGTCGAATCCATCGAGAAAAGGGAAACGTTAATGGCATGATGGTTTTTGTTTATTTGAAATATACTAGCGATTTACTATACCAAGGTATGCAAACTAACTACTACTAGTAGAATAAAACATTTCATCAATGCAGATTTTTGACAAATACACAGATCCATAGATATACGATACGAAAACCAAGAAGGCAGAAAGATTTGGCTCAGATGAAGAGGAGTTTGCACCTGGCCATTTATTTCCCAAGACGGAAAATATTTAAGGTCAATACCATAACAGGCCTCGGCCATTTTAGTTCCTGCCTTTAATCCATCAGGATAGCACTCTACGTAATCTAACAGTTTAGTTGCTTCGCGCCCAAATATCTGTTTCATTTGCAGTACAAAACAACAAAAGCAAAAGGAATTTAGAAGAGAATATCTCAAATATCTTCTGTAGGTCAATGAAAAGAACCAAATTAAGGATTTATAAATTTTCTTATTTTATCTCTATATCGTGAAATTCATCCTTCCCCTTAAAAGTCCTAGATATATACACCACAAGCTTCTAGAAGAATATGGCAGATGCTAAACCAAAAAGGGGGTAAAGAAAGAATGAAAGAAGTTGAAGTAGAATAATGAAATCTTTAACAATGATGAGGGAAAACTTTTGGAGTCTGACTTATATGCTTCAAATGGATAGCACGAAACGAGAAGAACTAAAATATCACCATTCAATCCAGGAGAGCACTTATTCATGCTGTTTCTCAGTGCTACAGAATATCAGTAAAGCAAATGAGGAGTTTCTTACTGATACTTTTAGCAAGTCGGAGATTCTGATCTTTTGTTCAAGTGTAACAGTGTAAACCTCAATAAAGCTGAGAGGTTACATTTCAGGATTACGAAACCATACTTCTCATTTTTATGTTTCTAGTGGAGTTCGACGGAAGTAATGATCACAAGTTTGTAGAGCAAAGTTTCCAACTCAAACAACATGAGAGAAAAAGAAAATTACCACTTTCTGATGCACACAATGTGAACACCAGAAAGCCCCATATAGTCTCGCTCCAGTAGAGTGCAGATGTTTTGCAAGAGAAATAGCCAAAGGACTGGATTCAGTTGTGATCTCTTTTTCTACATATGGTAATTCTGTCATTGCAAAACTGTTGGATACACAAGAAGAAATAACTTAATACACATATTACGGGATGCATGAGCTCTGAGCATCAAAATCTAAACTCTGTAGTACCTTGATGAAACAGGTTGAAAAACATTATATGATGCGGCCAAGGCTATAATAAGCAAGCTAGCCATGCATAACTTTGAGCCCAACATCTCTTTAATCCTGTCGATCCCAAGATTCTGCAGAAGGAATTCACAACTTCTCTTCATTGGTAACGTAGTGTAAAAAAGAGAGAAGAAAAACTAGGTAGAACCTTTATGGTAATCAAGAACAAACTGAAGGTTAGTGCTGATGATGTCAAACAGTATAACCATGACTCTCCACCAAACTCGGTGCTCAGGGTATACAGAAAGTACGTAGCAGCAACTGCCATGGAGGTAGTCATCCCAACCAAGACCGTATCAGCATCCGTTTTTCTTGACATCAAACGGCGTATTCTGGAAACCAATATGTTGTCCTAGGCCGAGAATCGCAACTAATCCATAGGCGGCCATGCCGTATAATGGCAGAGGAACACCTTAATATAGACAGCATCAATGTTATACTCTCTCGTCAAAGACACAGAAACAATTGGTTTAAACACAAGTGGTGGTGCTGATTTCCCTTAATACAAAGCAAAAGCCAACTAGAAAACATGCATTCTTAATAAAGTTCTGTTGGCAACACTAGCCAAACAATTCCATCACAAATTAGTCACAATCGCCTAAAGCGGAGGGAAAATAATAACCTAACTATTTCAACATTAGTCAAAGAAGAATACCTAAAATGGAAGCGAAGTAATTGTTAAGGATGCCATCGCAAGATCCCTCTCCAATGGGGCACAATGATTCCGAATTGGCGAGAGTCAGATACGCCGTCTCCAGAAAACCAACGCCGCCGAGAGCGGCGCACCATCCGTATGCTGAAATGAGCCCGTCACTGGCGGCGGAGGAGTCGGATTTGGCGGTGCGCTGGCTCCCAGCCGAATCGCAGCTGACTTTCAGCATCAATAACCTGTGATTAGAAGCTCCTTTCTGCAATGACAACGGATCGGATTAATCGGTAGCCGAAGTGATAACCTAAAATCAAATACTAGTACTAAAACACGCGTAATCGGAGAGAAAATGCGGACCTTGAACAGAGACGCCGAGAGCTGAGGATGCGGCGGAGAAGTGAGGAGCTGCCGGGGAAGAGACGACGGTGTTTTAATGAGGAAACTGGTGCTCGACATCTTCGTTATCAGCAGTAATTTGATCAAATTGTATGTTGCAGTTGAAATTTAAATCAACATCAAACTCAAATAAAATCGGTAGTTTGATAATGTAGTTTAAGCTCGAGTAAATCAAGAAGACAAAACTCAGCTATTAATTTTTTAGTGCAATTTCATATTTTTAATTCCTCGAATTTGCTCTTCAGAAAAACGTGCTGGAAATGTTAGGGGAGAATATACATTGTTGCCAAAGACACCAATTTTATTTAGAAAAATATATACTCCCTCCCCCCCTGCCGGAGCAGATCACCACTCCAAAACACCCGTATATTTCCTACTCCACACTCACAACAAAATAAACTAGACTCATCATCGCTTATTAAAATTGCTCGTGTTATAAGATTATTTTATTTTGTTATGATTGTGGAGTAGGAAATGGATTGGTGTTTTGGAGTAGGTGATCTGCTCCGCATCCCAGCTCAAGTGATTGATTTCTCTTTGTCCGTTGCTTTGCGAAGATGATAATAAATAGTTAAAGTGTAAAGAAATAAAGTAAGAGAGGGAATAATATAGAAGAGAGTTTTATCTACATTATTCTCTTATTTACTTTACTTTTTCTCCATTTTAACTATTTATTATCATTTTCTCCAAACACGTGCCGGAAAACAGTCAATCACTTGAGATGTGATGGAGGGAGTACAATAATTTCAATGAAGAATTATGGAATTCCAATTCTTTTGATGATTGCCAAAATAAAATATGGTGTGTCACACTCTACTCACTCATCTCCCGTTCACTCTCTTGGTTGATGAGTTTAGTGGAATGGGATATGAAAGTAGGTAACATGAGTCGTGGGTGTTGTTTGTTAAATTTTTTGTTGTGTTGGGTTGGAGGAGATGGTAGCGAGTGGCATTAGATGCTGAGTTGCTGACGGATAAGGGTGTTAAGATGTTGTTTGGGTGATCTGGATATTGCACTTGCCGACATTGATGAACGTCTAATATACGAAATTCATGGTAACATACTAACATTCACTGTCGTTTGGTGTGCTCAGTTGTAGCAACGACCGTAAGCGCTCCGCCGATATTTTTTTTCCTCTGTTTAAAAAGGATTAACAATGGTTCCCCATCTACCCAGTGATGACTCGAATCCTCGACCTATTGGTTAGAGGGAAGTGTCATACCAATTGAGCTACGCTTGATTGTCTAAGCACTCTACCGATGGTGACATCATTAGTTGCACCAATTGTCGTGTCAATGGGATCGATAGGGAAATAGATGAATACAATACGGAGAAAGTGCGAGGGGGATCTGAGGAATGGAGCCTCCAAGTTAAAAGACTAATAACCTAACCATTAGGCAATCATGCTATTCTCCAGCTTGATTAAGGTATATTTAAGCTTTTCGGATGGTTGGAAGAGGTAACCTCCAGAATCCTAGATCCGTCACTGAATATGAGACAAAAATTTGTGGGCAAATGAAGCAATATGGATATTAGCTTGAGTTACCAGAAAATGTATAAATTTATATAATAATCTTCTTGATTAAATAATTTGAATAATTTATTTTATATCAAATGGTATTTTCAAATTTAAAATCTTTTATATCAATAATTAAAAAAAATGCATGTATACATTATTATTTATGGGATATATCTTGAAATATCCTGTAATAATTTTAAATTAAACTTATAACTACAATTTCAAGTAATAATCTTAAATAAAATTTAATAATATACTACTACTACTACTATATTTCAAATATGTGTACTTATTTGAGTGAACAACCATTTCTTGACGAACATAAAGAACCAAAATAAATAGTGCGTTGTACCTAAAAATTGCAACTGTAAACTACCGAAAATTTGTATAGTAGTACAAATTTAACACTTATA
The DNA here is from genome assembly GCF_004379255.2 of Salvia splendens. Taxonomy (NCBI): domain Eukaryota; kingdom Viridiplantae; phylum Streptophyta; class Magnoliopsida; order Lamiales; family Lamiaceae; genus Salvia; species Salvia splendens. Next base: position 11,692 of record NW_024598571.1, on the reverse strand, counting down.
CACGAAAATTTGAATCCGTAACTCATCTATGATGGAGTATTACTATTACATTGTATACACTTTGATTAAATAATCAATATTTCAAAATGAGCTTATAAATCTTGAGCTAGCAAATCACATTATTACTCAGATTATGTCGCTTATCAAATTATTACTACAATAATTTCAGTAATAAACAACAGAAAAAAAAAATTTGGTGGGGCCGAATCGAAGGTAGGAAGATAGTAGTAGCTGATAAGAATTAAAGAGGAAAAGAGCTAATAATTGCGATTTGCAGAGATATCTCTAATTTTAGTAATCGGAGCAAGAGTTTCAGACGCCGCAGCCTCTCTCTCCATCTATCTATTGATGTACAACTAAAGGAGTGCACTGTACAACCATCTAATGCTGAGTGAGGTTATGAGCATCGTGTGACGAAACAACAATGGGCGTATCATGCGGCAGCTCTCTCAGGGATTCGTGTAGCCGCGCTGCCGACCGATGTTCCCGCCTCTTCCCCTGCTTTTCCGACCCCGGTTGTTATTTACCCAGCTTACTTAGGTTTCCTTTTCATTTGATTTGGGGATTTTGTCTCTGATTGATTGTTTTGCTTTTGAATCTGTTTCTAGCCCGACGATCTGCTTTCTCTCTCAAATTAGCTTTGGTGCTGCTGCATATACTGTTTGTCGGTGTATTGTTTTTGTTCGACCGTGATTTGATTGAGAAGACCAAACACGAACAGTGGTAATCCACAGATACTTTGACTATATTTAACTTCTTTGTGTAAGTGAAATTGGGCACAAATTTGGTGTAATTGGGTGTGTGCGTGTGAGTCATAGTTGGTGGAGTGATCAGGAAATGGTAAAGCTAGCATTTTTTAGTCTGATGAGCTTCATATGTTGTTTTAGGATGCTAAGACGTGACATGGATATCGAGTTCAAATGCATATATGAGCTTTTTTCGTAGGGATATTTAAAATTTGTAGCTTAGATAGCCTCTAACTGCTCTTAATGGGACTAATCTGCTTAAATATTGAGTAGATATCTTCATAAGCGTTTAACACTACAATGGATTTGGAAGATAAAGGTCCTTGTGGCTTCCTTGAGTTGGTGTCGATTGGATTTATCCTAGAACATTCAACCAAAAGGGATGAAGAGACGATCTTAGTGGAAAATTCACAGCTACTAAACTGGAGTACCACTTCAGGAATTAGACTGATTGCCAGTTTTATAGTTTTGGTTCTAATCATAAATGTTATTGGCTTCTTGCATTTGCTTTTAGATCACTGGTCATTTCCGTTTATATGTTTATTGTGATGGTGGTAACATGCTTGCTTCTCTTTTTCAACATAGGTACACTGCTACGTATGTATTATTGTTTGTAGCTACTCTGGTTCAGTATTTTGCGACTGCGGGAACATCTCCTGGGTAATTATGTCGTCAAGCTGCATATGGTTCCCAATATTTAATTATCTATTCAGAACTTCTTCTGAGAAGTAGATCGTTTATTCCATAACTTTGTTGGTAAAGCCTCTGTATTTTTTTTCTTTGCAAATGTAGCTATGTAATCGATGTTCAAAAGGCTATTGATGAAAGGGATGCTGCAGCTAGAAGGACATTATTAGCTTCAGAGTAAGTTTGATTATTTTGTGAAATTGTGGAATAAGAGAATTTTTAAGTTCTCAGGAATTATATCCAGAAGGCTGTTCCAAATATGTATTTAGAAATTCTTCTGAGAAGCAGATCTCTTATTCCACGTTAAACATTGTTGTTTCTCGTTCTCTGAAATGTAGCATTCAGAAGGCCATTGATGATAGAGATGCTGCAGCTAGAAAGCCATTATTGCCCTCAAAGTAAGCAGGATCTTTTCTGATTCTTTTTATGAAATCAGCACCAGAGGCAGGAGTAATTTATAAATTAATAGCTCAGAAACTGTGGTGATCGTATTGGTGTTATATGTTGTGAATTGACCAATTGCCATGTTTTATTGTATGTCTTGTTATAACGTTTAAGCAAAGACAACCAGCTTCAAACAAAAATGGCGATGTTGCTATCACTGTGGATGGAAGGAACAATCACAGAGGAAATGCAACAGCTTCAAGCAAAAATGGCGATGTTGCTATCACTGTGGATGGAAGGAACAATCACAGAGGAAATGTAACAGCTTGGACTAAGTTAGTGATGAGTTTGTTTCCGCAACGGTCATCAACTACGTACGTGCGTATTTTGAATATTTTACGCCGTTCAAGACAAGGATTTTTTTACTTGTTCCATACGTATCTCTTTTTGATAACCTACTGTTAGAGTGGATGAGTAAGTTACTGTCACTTAATGGCTCCTTTTCTGAAACTAGAAAGGATTCTAAGTAGGACTTTCCCCTTTTAGAGTTTGGGACAGCGATATGAAGGTCGGTCTGACTTTAGTATGATGCTTAAACCTAATGAAATTTCATCTGGAATCTTGTCAAAAAACAGTATATTTGTTCAGATATCTGCTAGACTAGTATATTGTTTAGATTTGACTTCACATGGCTTTTTGCTCTTTTTAAAAATTATATGAGAACTTGGTACTATTTTAAATTATTAATACATAGAAAGAATCACCATTGCATGTTTGGTTGTGCAGAGTGCTGGTTGACAGATATTTTCATTCATAATTCTTGTATTTTGCATGTGAATTGGAGCTAATTGGTCACAAATGCTTGGCAGTCAGAAGATTCAGCAATTACTTGAAAAGAATATCTGGCAAATAAATTGCAATGTAGTGTAAAAAGAAATCTGCACAAAATCATAAAGAACTAGTTGAACTTTTGTCAGATTATGTGGTGGTAATACAATTGATGACAACAACATATTTCATTCCCATTCATAAATGTGATCATGATAGTTATATCCTGATATCTCAATATAGTACTATAAAATATCTTTCAATGGCATTATAGTTGCCTGCTCAAAAGTACTAAATTCCTTGTTTTGTTACTTCTTAGAATGGAGCTAATACGCTCTTTGGAATGGTGTTGCACTGTCACTATTGATAGCAGTGGGAAATAAATAACTAAACACAGTTTTATTTTGGTCACTGAACATACACTAATAATATACAAATTTATGTGTGGTGTCTTATTTATTTTCCGCAGTGAGGACCATAGATGCCTTGTGAAAATAAAAAACTGATGCAGCGATGCTTGGTTGAGAATTAGCATTGATTATACCTGAATAACTGTCATCGTTTCTGCTAATTGAAGTCATACAGTGATCATTAAAGCATTTGAATGCACATTACATCAATAACCATCTTGTCATAATTTTTAATAGAATATGTCTTTAGTACATATTTGTCACTATCACCAATTTTTTTTTCTGATCTATTCTCTCTTTGTAATGATTGTTTTTTCAGAAGTTTGATCTGCCCTTACTGCAACATCCTTCAGGTAGAATATTTTGTCCTCATCTTTATTGGGCATCCTGACATTTATGCTTAGATGAAGCAAAACCTGATTTCTTTTGGCGCTGATCATACATACCAATCTGTTGCTCCCAGCCTCCCATTGAGATTGGGTGTTTGGATTGTGTTTCTGTTATCTAAGAAACTGTTAGGATAGATTATCAAGTTGCTCAATCTCTAATCTTGCATATATAATTCCCATATATTCGATATAAATACTATGTTGTTAAGTAGGTCTGATGTATGTTAAAGAGTGGATAGGAACTACTGAATTGCATGCATCAGCTTAATGCTTCTCCAAAGTAATTATGATTGATGACCCTAGAAAAAATTTTGATCGAAATAGATCCTACGTTGGAATATTGTAGTATAACATTTACGGGACTCAATTGAGTGAGGCAAATGCTGCTTCTGCAAAGTTCTAAAATATGGAAAATAGTTGTCATTTGATGGTCTTGTATATTACTCCTTGTATCTTTGTTGGTGCTATGCAAAACAAGGGTTTGGGAGGTTATTTCTCATTTTTCAAGAGTAGAGAAGATTTATGCTGATTAAGTAGTTGTTCTCGTGCCCATTTCTTCCTACAAACCTTTATATGTCTATTGTTTGTCCAAATGTTATTAATTTCTAATCTCAGCACCATTATATTTCTTTTGTAGCCTCCACGAGCTAAGCATTGTCATGATTGTAACAAGTGCGTTCTTCAGTTTGATCATCACTGTGTTTGGCTCGGAACATGCATAGGCCAGGGAAATCATTGCCGTTTTTGGTTAGTGCCGCTATGTCTGTTGACATATTCAGTTTCTTATTAATGTTTCCAGTCCTAGCTTTTCATATCTTATTTGAGACAATGTCATCAAATTCTTTGATTTACTTGACTTGATGGATTGGAGAGGTAAGTTTTTGGGGGTGTGGATGGGGGAGTTATTTTTTTCCTGCTACAAGTGTTCTCTTTCAAGATAAGCTCCATTTATTTAAGCTGAGGAACGTTTCATGCTTGGTTGGATCGTTTTCATCATACAAAACTAATACGTATTTGAATGTGCAAACATGTTTTCTTTAGTTAAAATTGTTTTTTTTAATGGTAAAACAGGTGGTACATATGTGGAGAAACAGCATTGACCCTCTGGACTTGCATACTGTACATTGGATACCTCAAGTCTAACATATTGAAGGCATGGTATGTTACTTATTATGTATTAGAACCACATCTTCCTTCTCTTTGTCTATTTTGAAGAGGCCTTCTGATTCAAATTGAGTTACTGAGGGTGGTAGTTATTATAACTGGAGAATCCTTAACTTCTTTTTTTTTTTCCAAAATTATCGCATCGCAATCATAGATGGTAGGAATGCTTCCCCCTTGTTTTCCAAATCTTATTTCTACCAAGCCTAAGATATAGCTGATTTTGATATGGCCTTATAGTACTTAATTTTAGCTTATCATGATTGAGAACTCAAATGTATTTTCTTCAGGTGGGCAGATATAATATTGATTTTGCTATTGGCTGCTCTCTCAATTTGTCTAATATTCCTGATGCTTCTGCTCCTTTTTCATAGGTATGTTTAATCCATTGAACACACATGCTCTTGTGTTGCCTATCTTAAAAATGCAAATATTTAATACGAAAATAATTGTGCCTCTGCCTGTATAAATTAACAGTTTCCTTATCATGACTAATCAAACCACGTACGAGCTTGTGAGACGGCGAAGAATTGCATATTTAAGGTCTTCTTAACTCCGGTCTTCCTGATATCTTATGCTTCACAACCAATTCTTATTCTTTTGAATTATACTCCCTCCGTCCCGTGCTACTCGCACGTTTGCTTTTCGGCTCGTCACAAAGTCCTTACACTATTTATAATTTAAGTTAGAATTAATGCATTTAATTAATATGTTAGTTTAAGTTAAGAGCTCTTTTATTAAGTGATGTCTCATTACACCTAAAATTCTTTTTTAATTACACAAAAAAATCAATCCCAAATTTACGGCCTAAAATGAAAAGTGCGAGTAGCATGGGACGGAGGGAGTACTATAATTATAAATAAGTGTATACTATACAGGGGGATTCCTGAGAGAGTTTATCCATTCGACGAAGGAGTATGCAGGAATTTGTATATATTCTGTTGTGCTAGAAGCAGCAGCATGTACAGAATGGAAAGACTACCTACAGCTCAAGAACTTGAGGAGAAGTCCAGACCTTATACTTGCTATGATGTTCTATCGTGTCGCTGCTGCTGATGGAACCTGTCTTTGTATTTTCGATCTGTGTAAGATGCAAACTGAGGCTGTGCGATGCTGTAAACATGTAGTTTCTCTGGCAAACATTATTTCCATTTGGTTCTGTTATGGATTTAGAGTGATGATGAGAAATTTCCCATAGTTTTACACTGATATTGAAGCAAAGGATCTTTTTAGTCCATTCATATAGTGCAAAATCGACGTGTAATTTTGAGTACTGAATGTGTAAAATCGACATGTAATTTGAGCACTGAACATGTAATTTGGATGTCACGTCCTTATTCCGGCCACTATATGGTTTTTTACGAGAGATTTTGTTCCAATTTTGTTCCGAAAAATGAAACGATGAATATTAAATATCAAACATGACAATTTATAAATCGACATCACTAGAAGAGCAATAAGGTCACAAAAATATTTCGTTGGTGAGAAAATACACCAAAAACAAAATCCATGAGAATATCAACTCTCAAATAACAACATAAATCCCAAATATTCTTATTATTTCAAACATGAAAAAACAAGACTTGATTTAACCTAAATCCAAAATCCATGCTTTCAAATCGAAACACAAAACTCATTAAGCAAGAACTCGAAATCTAGCAATGAAGAAGCAAAAACACTCATTTCACAATCAAAAACCAAAATCCATCAAGCATGATCATGCCTTGCCTGAAAATCCTTCATGAAAGCCACAAGCTTCTCCACTCCGGCCAACGGCATCGCATTGTAAATGGAAGCCCTCATCCCGCCAACCGACCGATGCCCCTTGAGCTGCACCATCTTCTCCTTGGCCGCCTCCTTCACAAACTCGGCCTCGAGCTCCGGCTTCGCCAGCGTGAATGGCACGTTCATCAGCGACCGAACGCTCTTCTCCACTGGGCACCGGAAAAACCCCTTGCTCCCATCAATGGCATCGTAAAGAAGGCTCCCCTTCCTCACATTCTTCTTCTCCACCTCCGCTAGCCCGCCCTGCTCGACGAGATCCTCGAAAACCAGCCCGCACATGTAGATTCCGTAGCACGGCGGCGTGTTGTAGAGCGAATTGTTGTCGGCGTGGATCTTGTAGTCCAGCATCACCGGCGTGATCGCCTGCGCGTACCCGATCAAATCGGATCGAATGATTACGATGGTGACTCCGGAGGGGCCTACATTCTTCTGCGCGCCGGCGTAGATCATGCCGAATTTGGTGACGTCGACGGGTTTGGAGCAGAAATTGGAGGACATGTCGGCGACGAGGACTTCTTTTTGGCCCGCCGGGGTAGGGTAGGACTTGAATTCGACGCCGTGGATGGTTTCATTGGCGCAGATGTGGAGGAATTTGGCGCCGGGGGTTTGATTGAGGGAATCGAAATTGGGGATTTTGGTGTATTTGTCGGATTTGCCGCTCCAGATGGATTTAGGGTTACAGTACTTGGCGGCCTCTTTGAAGGCCTTGTCGCCCCAGGATCCTGTGACGATGTAATCGACGGCGTCGGTGGGGCTGCTGCAGAGGTTGAGCGGCGCGGCGGCGAACTGAGTGGTGGCGCCGCCCTGGAGGAAGAGGATGGTGTAATCGGGGGGGATGTAGAGAAGGGATCGGAGATCCGATTCGGCCTTTTGGATGATGGAGAGGAACTCCTTGCCGCGGTGGCTCATCTCCATCACCGACATGCCGGAGCCGCGCCAGTTGTAGAGCTCGGATTGGGCTCTGAGGAGGACGTTTTCCGGGAGGGTGGCGGGGCCGGCGGCGAAGTTGAAGACGCGGTCGGTGGTGGTGGAGGTTTGGGTTTGGAGGGTGGAGGAGGAGCAGGTGATGGAGAGGGGTCGAGTGGGGGAGGTGGTGGGGAGGGAGAGGGAGGTGGGGAAGGCGGAGATTTGGGAAGTTGCGGTGGGGTTGAGGTGGGTGAGGGGAGTGGTGGCGGCCGACGACGACGACATTGAGATGGACATTTATTTTGGAAAGATGGCGGAGAAAGGAGATCTGAGTGAGTGAGTGAGTGTGAATGTGAGTAGGTTGGGGTTGGTTGGTTGGTGGCATATAAATCAAAATTTAATTCTATATTGGACATGAATGAATAATTTTTATGGGAAAATGGAAATTACAGATCTCGACAAAAGTGATACTAGTATTTTTTATATTTTATCAGCGGACATTAATCTTTAATCTTCGTAGGAGGCGTTCGGTTGAAAAGATAAAATAATAATGAGATTCAATATAGGATAAGATAAGATGGGTCTTGTCTTAGATTAAATTAGTATTACTAAATTTTATATTGATGTTTGGTTAAATAGACTATGTCTTGGACTAAATTAGTACTACTAAATTTTATATTGATGTTTGGTTGAAAATACTATGTCTAAGACATAATATAAATTAAAAGTTTGGTTGTTGAAATTAATATAAATGTTACAATTAATTAATTTATTTATTATAAAATTTACAAAATCTTTTATCAAAATCCTTATCATAAACATTCGTGGTGGATTAAAATCTGCCCAAAAGTTTATGAACAAGGACTGCCAACATGGGTATATGACTGGTGGCAAACCTTTGGAACTTCTGAGAAAATACTTCCAGAAGAGTTTAAGTCCTTATTTTTTAAATGGAAACAAGTTTCTCCTGCATTAATAGAAGCAGAGAATCAAAATAGATTTTTCATAATATGGAGACTCTTCATTTCTATGCAGAATTTGGTATCCCATGGATCTGGAAATGGGAACCAGAAATTGGTTTTGATCATAATAATGTTCCGTGCCTTAAAAGGAAGTTCTTCACTAGGTTTTGGCCTACAATGATGGAGAAGGACAAGTCAGGAGATATTCAAGGTCTCCAGACTCTTCAATTAATAAAAGAGAAAGTTTCTTTTTATAAAGAACAAAAGAGAGTTAATAAATCTCTGAAAAAAGACATTTCTCCTTTTGAAGAATTCTTGAGAAAGACATTCCTTAATATCCCAATAATTGAAGTTTATAACTTCTCTGCCACCATTATTATTCTTAACTTGACATTCTCTTTCTCTTAGGGTTCCAAAACCCCAATCTTCAGCTGTTATTATTTGCTTAATAATAATTCTGCTAAAATTATAAACTTTAGCTTCCCTAAAAGTTTTGAAATGCCTGATCTCACATGCTCCCATGCTTGTCAGGAATTCTTCATAAAAAATTCTTCTTTTATAAGAAGGAGCAGCATATGATGCTGTATCCATATAACGCTGCATAAGCTTCCAAGGCTCCTTTTCCCATCTAAGGTCATGAGTCTCAAGGAAGACAATGATATCTTTGAAGGGAGAAGGAATATACTTTTCTCTGTCTTCTGATGAAGTAATTGCCTCAGCATAAGATGTTGAACCTTGAACTTTATTAGCCCAAGATGATGAGGTTCCCTCATTATCCTTTTTCGAGTTCAGATATTCCTGAACTTTCTGAAATAATTCTGGATTATCTTCCAGTTGGTCGATACCTGTGATATTCTCTTTAAAGAGTTTCTTATTACCATGCTGAATGATGGGGATTCTTCCTCCTCTTCCTTTATAAAAGGAAGGGAATTGGCTCCTATGGCCTCTTCCTCTGGGGAGCATAACTACAAAATGAAACGTTTTTAGGTTAAACCAATGAGAATAATCATATTAATTTTATCTTCACAATTTCTTATCAGTCTTTTAAGATTAAGAGCTTCTTCCAAGATAGGTCTAAGGGAATCCAAGGTCTCCATCTTCTAATATAATACCTTTCTCTGTCAAGTTCTTCCATTCTAATCTTATAATTAAAAATCATATTTTGGAGATTCCTAATCTCCTGTTTATAGTGATTCCTGTAAGGATTAACCATTAGTAATAAATTATCTGGTTAGGAAATCGGGTAAATTATTGTCCGATCCTTTTTTATAAATAATTTTCAAAATCAAAAGGAGCAAGTTGAGCTTGCCACCTAGCAAACATCTGCTTAGAAACATCATGCTTAAATCTTTATCAAACAAAAATTTTGCTGCCTGGCAATCTGTTTTTATTACAAAACTCTTATTAAATAAATCGTCTTGAAACTTTAAAACGCATTTAAGGATAGCCAGAATTTCTTTAACAACCGTAGCATAGTTCTTTTGACTACTATTCCATTTTCCTGAGTAAAATCTAACAAGATATTCTGTTTATTTGGATCAATTTGTTTAAGGATACCTCCATATCTATATTTGAGGCATCAGTTTCTATAATTTTTTCCCAATCAGGATTAGCAATTAAGAGGCAAGGGATATTTTAACCTTTTCTTTTATCTTTTTAATAGCTTCTGTATGACTATTATTCCAGGGCTTAGGATCCTTCTTGAGTCTTTTCATAAAGAATAGCTGTATCTTGAGCAAGATTTTTATAATAAGGAGAAATATAATTAATACTCCCTAGGAATCTTTGTAATTGAGTCTTATCCCTTATTTCATCAGGAAATTTAGACGCAAACTCGATGCTTCTATTAATAGGAATTATCTTTCCTTTCTCAATATTATGACCTAAAAATCTAACACAAATCTGAAACAATTTCATCTTAGATTTGGATATAACCAGGCCATTATTTGAGATAAGATTTTTAAAAATTCTGAGATGCTCAAAATGAGTTTGGATGTCTTTTGAAAAGACTAAGATATCATCGATATAAACAATGATAAAATCACTGTAAGGATTGAATATATCATTCATGATTTTTTGGAATTCTGAAGGTGCGTTTTTTAAACCAAAAGGCATCACCTTCCACTCGAATTGTCCAAAAGGAACATTAAAAGCAGTTTTATAAACATCCCTTTTATTAATCTGAATCTGCCAATATCCAGATTTTAGATCAAATTTTGAAAATATAATAGCGTTTAAAAGCCTATCTAATAAATCTTTTTTATTGGGCATCGGATATCTAAACCATTTCAAGGCCTTATTAAGCGGTTTATAGTTAATAACTAACCTTGGAACTCCTCTTTCTTGCTCAGCTTGCTTATTAACATAGAAGCTGTGCAGGACCAAGGGGATTTAGAGGGTTGTATGAGACCTTTTCTTCAAGACTTTTGACTTCTTTTTTACAAGATCCAGATACTCTTTATTCATTTGACCTGGTCTAGCTTTAGTAGGGATTCTAGAATCATCAAAATCATCTTCATAATCAAGGTTAACAATATGTTTTTTCCTATCCCAAAAAGCATTAGGATGTTCATTACAAATTGTTCAGTAAAATTATTTTCTATTAATTTAATTTTTTCTTTAAGCTTCGGATTTTCCATTGGGCTTCAATATTAATAGAATTAATTTCTTGTTTTATAAAATTAATTTGGTTTTGTTTATTAATAATATTTTCTCTAATATTATTCAGGACTCTGGTAATAGGTTCTGTGACGAAAGGAAACTCTAAAGATATATCACCGAAATTTCCTATTATGCCTTTGTTATCAACTCTGATAGGTAAGATTCTCCTAAGGAAAGGAGTTCCTAATATAATTTGGTTTGAAATATTCTTAACTAAAAGAAAGCTATTAGGAATACAGCTTTATTTTTACATATAAAAAGCTTTAGGAAGTTTATAACTAATTTCCATTTTTTGATTATTAGCAGAGAATAAATTATGCGAGGTTTTTTCAAAGTACCTAGTAGGTATTAAACCTTCCTGAATACAATTAAGATCTGCACCACTATCAACAAGAGCAATTAATTCTTTCTTATAATTATTATCAATAAGAAGGATGATTTTTATAAACCATTTCTGAGAAGTAATAAATTCAAGTTTTGAAAGAAATAACCCTTTGTCGTTGCTATTTGAAGTAGAAACTTCTTTTCCTTTTTCAATTGTTGAGATACGTAAATCTTGGATCCTTAAGTTATCTCTTAATTCTTTAATTTCTTTTTTAAGGTTATCTATTTCTGAATTTAAATCTTTTACCACTGGTTTATTAGAGTATTTTTGATTCATTAACCTTTTAACTTCGGCCATAGTATATGGCTCTGAATTATTATAGGTCATAGTATAAGGTTCATAATCATCGTTATCTTTCTCAATTATATCTTTCTCAATTAAACCTTTA
>NW_024598570.1:0-20804 GCF_004379255.2 Salvia splendens | reverse complement strand
AGAAGCAGCGACTGAACTATACCGCTGTTACAAAGGCGGCGGCAGCGGCGGTTCCCACGACCTCCCCGAGGATGTTCAGGAGTTCCCGTCCCCTCCCGCGTTTACTCGCCGCACTCGCCCGGTTGGTCAAAGGCGGGCGCAACGGGCTCGCCATGAGTCCAGGAGGTCCAATCGGCATCCCCCTGTTGGCATATCGACAGCCGAGCTCGCCTTCTTCACGCGTGCAACAAATGCGGGCTCAGATGTACAAGATCTTAGCTGACTGGAAGGCGGCAACTAACCCAGAGGAGAAGAGTTTTCTTCACTCAATTCTCCGTGAGTATGCGGGCCGATTTGTGAGGAGGAGTTTTTTTTAAAAAATTAATGTAATTTTTTTAATTAATGTACTTTTAAAAATTTTAATATTATTATTGAATTTTCCCGTATCTGTGTCGTAAATTTAATTCCGTATTTTGTGTGATTGTTAATTATTTGTTTTTATAATTTTGTTTATTGTGGCTAGGCTATGGTTGGCCTATTGCTTGTCGCAGTTCTTGTCCTGATGATGTGGCAGGAGGAGTTTTAGTGCTAATGATGTTGGCGGTAAAGTTTGTGGCTAGGCTATGACTGACCTATCTCTATTGGAGATGCTCTAATAGTGAAACAGTTAATTGAAGTCAGCCCGATTCAAGTATTGAAAACTATTGATCACTCACTATTGAGTTGAAAATTTCACTAGAGAGTTGAAAAATCAAATAAAGTTATAATAATGATTGAACTACCGCCTAGCTATTTGAAATGATGACATAATGTCAATAGGATTGGTACAATTTTTCAGAAATTTCCTTTTCATTAGAATTTACTTGAAATCAGTCAAATAAAAGTGGAAGGCATAGAGAAAATTAAATAAATAGTTGAACGTAAAAACTAGAGCCTTTTGTTTTGTAAGATTGGGAATCCATAGTTTTTCAATAGGTGTCGGTTAATAGAGATTATTTATAGGGGATAATTAGTGTTACTGTTTACAACACAGCTTTAGGGGGCAAAGTATTATTCACCACTAAGCTCACTTAAATAATTAAACATCTTTACTAATCTGAAAATGATGAGCATCATTAGGCATCCCCCACTTTGTAAGCGCTATATATATATGATATGATTAAAGAATATTGGCCATTCAATATAAAATGTTTATTTTGGTGAATTACTTATCCACATAGCAATATTTCTATTACTACATTTTGATTAGATTATTTGCACATAATTTTTACAAACAATAAAATCAAAATACCTTATCTGCTTATATATACCTAACTTATTAATACTACTAGTATTATTTTTCCATTTTGTATAAAGGAAATAAAATTACTACTAAATGTCGAGTGGTAGTTCAGCCCGTGATTGAATGACAACGGATAACGGGCTTTATAAAATATGGTCCGAGCCAGATATTTTGTCCAAAACTATTAGTGAATCCAACACTTTCAGTCCACTAAGAAACAAATATGGAGTGCTGCAGATAATTATTTAATTGCACAATAATACTACCTCCGCCCCCAAAGAATATGCACTTTGAGTTCATCACAAGTTTAATTTAAATTTATAAAGTGAAAGAGAGGTAGAGAAAAATAATTAAAATATTGTTAGTGGAGAATGAGTCCACCTTATTAGAGAGAAAAACTTTTCCAAATTAGAAAGAGCATATTCTTGTGGGACGAACTAAAAAGGAAAGAGTGCATATTCTTGTGAGACGGAGGGAGTAATGATTTAGTTTTTTGTTAATATGTTACCCCTCCGTTCCACTATTGAGTCATATTTTAGTGGGCACAAATTTTTAAAATGTGTACTTCATAATAGTGGGTTAGAAAAGTTAGTGAATGAAGTGAGTTAATGGAACGTGAGATCTACTTATTACTCGGATAAACTAAAATGGAAAGTGAGACATCAATTTTACGGACCAAAATGTCATTTGCAATAGTCCATAAATAATTTTTTTTTCTCGTCAATCGTTTGTTCAGCCGGTCCAATATACGTCCATTTCCGCTTGTTTAGACGTATTCTATAGGTTTTGGGTGACGATGTTGTCAGTTGCTTTCACCAAATGGAAACTAGTCGCAAAATAAATTCGAAAATTATGGAGTAATAATATTCTTTTGTATGTTACTCCATACGAATAAAAATTGGAAGATGTTGCGGAATATACTGATTTAATCCCAAGTCTTTAATCGTATAATAGTGTTAACTGTAAGAATCGCAATAAGTCATAAGTTACATAATTATCGGACACCTACGTCGAATAGACATATTCTTGTAAATACATTGTACTAGATTGATCTAATTATTAACTTTGGACTTCAAACAACAAATTATAACTTTAAAATTTACGAAAGTGTTAACTCGCATATAACTGGACGAAATCTTCTGTTTCCCAAAATTCATATCTATAACATCCGGTTTTAAACCAAGTGTGAACTAACTAGTAAGTGTTTGGAATGTCACAATTAATACATATTTTCCAAGAAAGAGGAAAGGAGATAAATTAATGATTTATAACTAGGACCATGGAAAGAAATAAAGAAAGAAACGTAGAGATTTTTTTTAAAAAAATTGACTAAGTACTCTGTATCTGTAGATACTTCGATGATGACCTAATTTATCACTTTGATTGATTTACCCATATTTGATAGTGACAGTTAAATCCTTAAATTTATATATTCACCTATCTATTTACATTTTGTAATTTTGTGGCTGCACTTAAATAAATTAAACAATTTGTGTTGTTCGAGAAGCGTGCGTGGCTAATAATATATCATAGGAGGTTTCCACGAAATATCATTTTTATTTTATTTTTTTATTTGAGAGAGAGAGAGAGAGTTGTGCCTAACTAGCTAGCTAGAGCTATCTAAGAAACTAGCTAGATTCATGAACTTGATTAAGGATGAGAGTTGATTAATTCTTAATTCATGCAATTATAGAAAAATAATCAGTTACTTATCGAGTTGAAGTCTAGGAATTAAAAAGGTTTACATGTTGATGAAAAGAAATTGAGAGCAAATGTGGTAATACGAGAAAATATAAACAACAATGTTGACGGATCATCATCTTCCTAATTATAGAAAGTGGTAGGTAGCAACGCACCAACTAACCCAAGTTATAATTATAACATATGTGATCCTTTTAATTATACATTTACATATTATACTCCATCTTTTATTACGTAATTAAGATTAGCGTGACATCTAACTTGTCGTTACTTAATTGACTCACAAGACCAACTACAGTTCCACCCTAAGGAATTCAAACTATACCTATACAATTATAAACCTCCTAAAATATTTAAGGATTGTATTAAAAATGGTTTATTTTAATATTTACTTCAATTAAATGCAAAATTGATATGTGATATATTAATATTATGTTATATACTAATAATGTAACTAACTTGGGAAATTGTTTATTGATTAATTTGGACATGTTTAGTAAGTTTACTATGTATGTCGGTGACTGTATGTATATTGTTTATAACTATTATAATACAGAAATGTAGATATGTTGATGGGTATAAAGTAGGTGTATGGTGTACATGTTTTTTTTTTTTTTTATCAACGAAGTAGGGTGTACTTTTCTAATATTTCTGCTCTATAAGTCTAGGCATTCAAAATTCTAAAATCAGCTTGGAGAATGCGGTAGAATTTATTAGATATTAGTACTATTACGTATGGATAAATAAAAATGAAAAGAAAAAAATGAACTTCGATATACAAGATGTCTATCAATGTTGAGGAAAGTTTCAATTAAAAGTCCCTAATTGAATTGCGGCTGAGTTAGTTCAGATATCACCAACTAAACTTACACTTTACTCCTTCCGTCATAATTCGTCTCACTTTTACCGGACACGGATTTTAAGAAATGCAATGAAAAGTGAATTGAAAAAGTTAGTGGAATGAGGGTCCTACTTTTATATTAGTTTTATAATAAAATGTGAGTATGAATGAGTTAGTGGAATATGAGATCTACTACTAAAAATGGTAAAAAGTGAAATGAGACAAATTATGTGGGACGGACCGAAATGGGAAAATGAGATAAATTATCTGGGACGGGAGGGAGTATATATGTATGCATCGTTCATTCGTTTTTATGGAAAAATACTTTTTTAAAAAAATACCTTTAAATTTTCTTTTTAAATGAATATTGAGAATTTTTTATTTTTCTATTAATATGACCTGTTATTTTCCTCCAATTATGCAAATACATGAAAATCCAAGAAATTTGAGATTTATTATAAATTTAAAAAGTTTAAACAAATGACTGTTCAAACCCAAAAATACAGGCGAATGTAGTTTCTGATCTGTAGCCAACAATTTTGGAACTGACGACATGTCTACTAGAAATAATATTTACTCGAACCCTTGACATATTGATTAGAAGCGTCTTACCAATTGTGACGTGCTTATGATACTACTATATAACACCTTTAAACTAAATTTTAGATGTCTTAAACGAATAAATTATGTCTTTTAAAAGTCATTTTTGTATTTACCTCCTAATCAGAAACTTGATCGAGGAATTATGAAGGCTCATCGATGGTGCAGACTGACATCATCACTAAAGGGTGAAGGCTTAACATGACATGAGAAAAGTGACAGTATTGTCCCCTTTCAAGGGATCCATCTCTTGATTTGATAAAAGAAAGAGGTTTCTAGTTGTTGATTTATACAAACACTCAAGCTAGCTCGACGAAGGAGGAAGGAATTTTCGATTGTGATAACAAAAGGATTTATTCTCAAATATGTCAAAGACTTAAAATATGACGTCCACTTATTGTCTTCTATGGTGGAGTTTCAAAATAGCCATGATATATTTTTTTAACGACTTCGTTATCTCTATTAGAAAACATTTTATTAAACTTAATAAATTATTAAGCATCTAATTAATCACTTAGCTATTAACTATTTATTACATGATTCGGAATATATATTGGGCATAAATTCTTTCAATACACTCTTTAAAACAAAGATAAAAACATTTTGATAATAAACCTGATAAGCTCATATAATTAATTTAATCGAACTGCGTCGATTTAGGATTGGACGCAGCACAATCATATTACTGTTATCAAATTTATGACGTGATTGATGATGATTTAACTCTTCTTTTTCACTAAATTTTTGGATTCGTTTGAATTAATTCTTCTTTTATTTTTTCTGTGTTATGTTCGAGTATGAATGAAAGTTGGATTTTTTTTGTACAACACAAACTATACGACTATCACATGCAGACTGCAGTATATAGTACGTCACATTCTATGTCACGAATGCCAAGTTTTGATACAATTTACTCATTTTAGATCTATTTTTAGTGATATCGATATGCAGTGGCGGAGCCAGAGATTTCATAATGGGGGGTCCAAAATTAAACTTAAAAAAAATTACATAAATTAAATTATAAGGTTCAAAATGTAAAAGTCAAATGCAATCACATCATAACATTTGTCTTCTATTTTTCATCTTCTGAAACTGCTGCATAATAGTTTCAGTGGTAACTTTAACAAACACATCCTTTTCGATGTAAGGAACTAAGCAATCATTCAATAGTTGGTCTCCCATGCTATTACGTAGAGAAGTCTTGACGTAGAGAAGTCTTGATGATCTTCATTGCTGAAAAGACTCTTTCTACTGATGCAGTGGCAACTGGTAAGATCAATGACAACTTAACTAATGAATAAACCATTGGAAAAACTTCATGTTTCCTTGTAGAAACCATCTTTTGAGCAAGACCACTGATTCCTGATATTTGTGAAAACTTTTCATCTATGCGCACATCGAAAATAAAGTTCTCAAGTTGACTTTTAAGCTCGGACAAAGCAACTTTAGAAAATTCAGAAGGATAATACCGTGCAAGACGAAGCAGCTTCTCCAAATCAAATGCAGAAAATAAATCCCTAGGATCAAAACATGACATGCATAAAACTAAGTCTGTGTTGACTTCATCAAAACGTTGATTCAACTCTTGAGCTTGCAAGTCAATAACAGAACAAAAGAGCTCAACTCGATAATAGTGGAGATTCTTCATTTTCTCATAATGAATACGCTAAATTAAGAGGCACGATTCATATATATTTTGCTGAAACCTATCTCTAATAATATTTATTATAAATTATAATTATTGTGAATTACTAAAATACCCCTAAGTTTTTTAAGAATTAGTGGGGGGGACCATGGGCCCCCCTGGCCCCACCCTCCCTCCGCCCCTGTCGATATGGATTTCACAGTATTTAGTCTTATACAAAGTTGATATGTTTAATCTTATTTATATCATTGATTATTAGGATTTGAATTTTATTTTCTACAGCATAGGATATCTCTTTATAGTCTCCCCATATAATAAATATGTATTAACTTTTTAATAATTATTTATAGTCCCGCATATCATAAATATGCTAGTATTATAAACAAGTCAAATTTTTATAATGAATTAATGAATAGAAAAATTAAGAAATATTATTTGGTTATAGTTATCTGTAATCTCTGCCATATCTCACGCCACAAAGCTGGCTTTTCAACCTTTCTTCATCTAATAGAGACTAATACCCTAACAGATAAGATGGATTGATAAAAATAAGTGAAGCCAATTCTATAATACTCCTTATTTACGTGTAAAAATAGTATATGTATCTTATTTAGGAAATGTGAATAAATTCACATAATTAATAGTAGTATTGTTTGTGATCTGTTCATGCCCAGTCAAAATAGGTGATCATCTTTAACATTGTGTAATGCAAATAAGCTAATTCAGTGAATATTTACATAATCCAACAAACATATTGACATATTTACTCTTCAAACTCTAGAACTAATATAAAGTGATCACATGGACCACAGGACCAAATGCACTACTAACACTTATATCCAATATTAAATACAGTAGTAGTAATATTTATAATTTGATATGCATTATAATAAAAATCTGACAATGGCAAAGAAGGTTAGACGGAAAGAAGAATCAGAAAAATGATGACGACGTAAGCATTTGAAAAAACAATTAATTATAAAAAAAGAGATATTACTAGGAGTACTAGGCTACTACTCCTTGTTTAACGGTATTTGATTTTCTTGATTGAAAAAAGATAAAACAAGGGACTAGTTGTGACAGGGAACGTACCCATACATACATTTCATGATTTCACGCATTAATAATTGTGGGTAAATATATTTCATTTGCTTGTCCAAATATGCCAATGTATAAATAATATCCCATAAATTAATTAACTTTGTTTGCAAATTTATGCTTACTTCTACAATTGTGTTGACGAAGACCAAATATAATTTGATCTTAGGAATAATGCAAAAATCATAAATTTAAAAATAAATGCACATTATTATCCCAATCATTTTTTACACCATTCATACTAATATACTACTATTTGTCTGATTTGGCTGCGTGGCAATTGCTTTGACTCACGTGTGATAATCCCTCTTGCTCCTCCTAAAATTATTTAAATGCCTACTACAGTTCCAATAAATCAAAAACATCCTCCCTTAACCGATGTCACACTCCTATATTTTTTAACAATAATAATATATTCCATTTTCCGCAAAGTAAAATTTTACACTTCTGAACATTCCAATATCCACACATATATAAAGACCCAAGACATTAGACACACAAACACAAATTTGAAGTACAAAAATAGAAAATGAAGGGAAGTATTTAATTCCCAACCATTGAGCATTGATTTGTCTTCGCCGGAGTCATCTCTCCCCTTCAATGAGAACGATTCCGCTGAGATGCTCCATACGACGTCGTGGAGGAGGGGCGGCGCTCGTCGAAGGCGGCCGCGGCGTATCGCGGCGTGAGGCGGCGGCCGTGGGGGAAGTTCGCGGCGGAGATAAGGGACTCGACGCGGAATGGCGAGGGTGTGGTTGGGGACGTTTGAGACGGCGGAGGCAGCGGCGATGGCGTATGATCAGGCGGCGTTCGCGATGCGGGGCAGGCGGCGGTGCTCAACTTCCCGGTGGAGAGAGTGAGGGAGTCGCTGCGGGAGATGCGGTGGGCGTGGAAGAAGAAAGCTCGCCGGTGATGGCGTTGAAGAGGAAGCACTCGATGCGGCGGCGGAAGAAGAGGGAGAATGTGGTGGTGTTTGAGGATTTGGGAGCTGATTATTTGGAAGAGCTTTTGATGATGAGTAGTAGTAGTAGTAGTTCAAGTGTGGATGCTACTTCTAATTACTAGTTTTCTTGGTGAATTTCACTTGCCAACAAATGGATACTAATATTATTATATCCTAAATATTTTGTCCATATGTATAATGTAATAGGGATAAGGGGTCACCTTTTTTTGATGTTACCAACAAATGCTTTTTTCTTGAGCTTTTGTTAGTAGGTTTATTTTCTTCCATTTTTATGAATTTGGATGGAATTTTGATGTTATAAGTATATTTATAGTACATTGTGTGGAAGACTCGAGTGTTTTTTTTGCATGGGATGAAAATGTTGTTTAGTAAAGAAGAAACACTATTTCTATAGTTTTATAGGGGCTCATAATCGCATTTTAAATAAAGTTATTAGATTTTGAGGGTCAACATGCCATTTAAAAAAGATAGAACAATTTCATATTCAATTCTATGAGTAATGGCAAATCTATCCCCATCTTCAATGAGTATTAACTACTACTCCCTTCGTCCACCATAATTTGTCATCATTTGACCCGACACGGGTTTTAAGAAATGTAATAGAAAGTAAGTTAGAAAAAATTAGTGGCATGTGAGTCCTATTTTTATATATTAGCTTTATAATAAAATGTGGGTGTGAATGAGTTAGTGGAATATGAGTACACTACCAAAAATGATAAAAGTGAAAGACGATAAATTTTTAGGGAATGACGGAAATAGAAATAAGTGACAAATTTTCATGGACGGACCGGGGAGTATTAATTAGAACTTTGTTATTCGGTAAATGAATCAAAATGTGAGTTAAGCAACTAAAATTTCAGCCTAACCGAACCAATAAAAGAACCGGTTAGTTATATAACCGAATCGAACCGACCCGAACCGACCCGTCATAACCAGTTGACTATTCATGCCGACAGACAGTGACAGCCCTTTTGTTGAATCGATGTGGAGTATGTCAATTGCCAACCACTATAAAAACAGCATTGCTTTCTCCTCTATTTCAATTTTCAAGCATGCGTTCCATCCTCTCTCCACCAATGAAATTTTTTCATCAAATCAAAATAGCACATGCACATGTGCACATTAATCATTCAAATTGAAACTTCCAAGTTTTCAACCATTTAATTTAGAGATGAGTTTTATCATCTATATATTTTCTGAAAATCCATATTGGTTTTGATTTTTAAGGGGGAGATAATATGTATATATAGAAAAATGCAGAGGCATAAAACAAAATGATACTCCGCCGACAACTAGGCTAGGCTAGAAAATATGATTTCAAAATATAGTTCAATTGTTTAATCGCCTTATATTTTTTTACATCATTGGTTTTTATTGGGGCGGGTTTTAATTTGTGATTCGGATAGAGATTGAAACTTAAAAGTCTAAAAGTATTTGTGTTTTTTTTGTTTTATTTTAAGGTGATTTATATACAATGTAATCCTTTTATACATTTATATATTACACCTTTTATTACGTAATTAAGATTAGTGCGACATCTAACTTGTTACTAAATTGACTCAAACCACCAACTAGAGTTCCACTCTAAGGAATTCAGACTTTCCCTATACAGTTACAAACCATTCAAAAAATTAAATTATAAAACAACCCAAAATATTTAACACTACAAAAAAGAGCGGTTTAATGATGGAATTAGTGACGGAGAAATATCTGTCTTTTATTTTTGGTGCAATTAGTGAAAGTATGACTTTCTGAAAATATTACAATTTTATTTTAACGATCCATTTTTCGTCACAAAATTATTTTTATTTATTTTTAATTTATAAATTAGTGGCAGACATATTCCGTCAATTAATATGTACTCTCTTGTTCGCCATTAGGAGTCCCGGTTCACTTTTACAATAAATAGTAGGTACACATCACTTTCCACTAACTCATTTCACTTATATTCTATTATAAAACTAATATATAAAAATGAGTCACATATTTCACTATCTTTTCTCATCCACTTTATCTTACATTTCTTAAAACTCGTGCCGAACTAAAATGAGACTCCTAATGACGGACGGAGGGAGTATAAATTTTTTATTTTCTGTGAGATTAATAATTTTTTCAGGTTTATAATTACAGATAGAAATATTCGGTCAGCATATATATGTTAGAATTTTTTTTTGTTCAATTAATTGACGGATATATGGTCGTCATTAACTCTTGGGTTTATTTATTAGTGACAGGCGTATTCAATCAGTATATGTTCGAAATTTTTTTTATTTTCTGTGTCAATAAACTTTTTAGGTTTTGGAGTATTATTTACTGATATAAATATTGGTCAGTAAATATGTTTAAATATTTTTTTTATTTTCACTTTAGTGGCGGGCATACGACGTCACTACTGTTTACTGATTTTAGATTTTATTAATTAGAATTAGTTAAAACTTAAAATTGACTTCAAAATTTAACGTCATTGAGCCCTAGTATTCTGAATTGACTTCCAATCAGCACCGCCATTTCTTCCTCCTTCCATCGCGGCAGCGCCGCTGAGTAATGGTCGCCGACAAGCCTATCGTGGTGAAGGCAAAGCTTGTATCGAAGAACGTCGAGAAGAAGATCAAAAGCCGAACTCTCGATTACTCTCTCTCTCTCTATTATTTTCTCACTCGCAGTTTTTTCTCATTGGTGATTCCATCTCAGGTTTCATTTTGCAATATAATGCTTACTAGTTTGTTTGTGTGAGCGGACTTTTATTGTGCTTGAATTAGGGCTTATATTGTTTGTTCATCTGTGAAATTCTGGAAAGATTTGGATATTCGGGGATCAGTTTCATCTTACAACAATATGCGATATCCTGATCTTATTTCTTGTAGTAATTGTTTGTGTGGTCAACTGTTAATAAATCGCATTAATAAGGCTGTCTTTCAACTTGCATTTTGATGGCCTTATTGACAGTGGCAAGTTTTGGTTGACGGAATTGTATCAAATTCTGCATTACAATGCCTAGCACTTCCGAAATAATGTGTCAGTTTCTACTATTATGAAGATAAATTTTAAAGTTTCATATGAATATAGCATGTGACAAATAAAGACTCTAGACTTTGTGGACGATCGGCGGAGAAGATTTGGTAGATGTCCCAATCCCAAGCCTTTAATGTTTCGGAAACATAAACAAACGTTCGAATTTAAAATTATACTCCTACATCTTATGTATTTCTCGATTTACTAGGTTGATTACATTTCAATGAAGGGGATTTTTATAAGGGATAATTGCTACGAGTGGAAGTTTTATTCATCTTATCTTACAGTAATGTATTTAGAAGGTGGGTTTATTTATAGTAAACAAAAACTGGTGGAGGAAATATATGGTGATGGATTCTTCAAGGTGACCATATATCTTGAATCTCAGTCTGGATTTGTTCTTTCAACGGAAATAGTATTTCATTTATGTGCATGGTGATCATGTGCCTCTTTTTATATGTCTTCCACCACGGAAATGGGACTCTTATGTTGTGGTTGGATCGGATGTAGCTGAGCAAATGTCTTCTTCAGCACTTCAACCCCAGCAACTGAAACCGCAGTAAGACTAAGAGGCACATAGCTAATCCTGTTGGTGTTAAAAAAATGAAAGCTTTAGCTCAGCAATGGGATAAAAATATAAAGGTCTTTCAGTGAGACAAACAATGCAATCCTGTAACTCCAAATAATGTCCTCGATTGTGATGTTATTAAACAATTAGTGGAAAACCTCCCTATCCTCCTTACCAAACACCATACATAATTACTAATTTTTAATGGATTCATAACAATATTTTCTTCAATTATGTGATTAATCTTCTAAGGGGGTGTTCGGTTTGCAAGATTGTATCCGAGATTAAATTTGTAGTATGTTTGGTTCATGAGATTCAACCCCACAACTCAATCCTAGATGGATAATCATGAAATAATTAGTCATAGCTAACCCCCTATGACTAAAATAATCTCACAACTCAATCCTAGATTGTATCTCGTATTATTTTATCTTGGAAACCGAACACCACCTAAGAATAAGAGGTATCAGATGATTCTTCTTCTATTTGGTTACATATTTGGTAAATACTTACAACTAACATGTGCATTTCTCATTTGTTGTATGCTTCATAGCTAGGCAACTATTATCCTAGTTTTGTTCTATGCAGAAATTAAAAATTATTCCTTTATAAAAATAGTGTGGTTTACGAGATTGAGCATCAAATCGGCATATCCATTATTATTGCTATCATATTCATATGCAGGATCAAGGTGCTATTCCAAATCCACATATCAAAAATACAAAGAGGTTCTAAGCAGAGATGATATTGGTAGGTCTTTAAAAAAGGCAACCACCAAACAACTGCTAAACTTTTTACCAAACAACAGATTTTCTGTTGGAGAAATCATGCAGTTAGTCTGCTTACAACTCAATATTCCAGTGCCAAATGTTAATCACTAGTAGTAATAAACATAACTAGTGCCAGAATTATACAGAACTATAGCAAAACTGGAAAAATTAATTAAGATCGAGAAATGATAATAAATTGCTTTGATTTTAATTCTGATTTTTTTCTTTTTGTGGAATAAAAGAGTGAAATATAAGGCAGTCTTTTGAAATTACTACTATGTGTGTGTATATAAAATACTATACGGTACCTACTTTGTTCGTTTTCGACCCATCCATTAGGTTTGACCAGGCCCGAACCCCGTTCGCTTCCAAGAGAAATTATGTGTCAGTGTTTTAATTAATAAGCCCCATTTATCTTGCTTGTTTTTTTTATTGGTATGGATATTAATCGATAAATTCTGAATATTTATAGGGATTAATATCTTAACTGTGTGTAATTATTTATAGTAGGAGTTTACATGCTTTAGAATTGTAGGAGTAATCAACATGTGTCGATATAAATTACTCCCTCCGTTCTATGTTAATAAAGTCAATTTTCTATTTTAAAAAGTTTCAAATTAATTTAGTCATTTCTATTTTTGACAAAAAGTAATTCTCTTTTTATTTTATTTTATTTTCTTTTCTATCTCTTTTACTTTACTAACTATCTCTTAGCAGGGAACGTAGGGAGTATAATTTACAAAACTCAACATAGAGAAAAATTCCCAGAGCTGTCTATTTTCTCGGCAGAAAATAAATAATAATAGAGGAGTGCCACGTGTAGTGGATGAACAGGAGGCATTGAACTTGTTGGATGTAAACAAACATGGACTTATGTAATTAACAATATACTAATGGTCGCGGCCAAAGCTATCCGACGTTGGCTACCAAAAGGGTGAATAATGAACTTTTTTTTTGCGATAAGAATTTTCAATAAAATTTTTAATTAGGTGTCTCGTTGAATATGCCAAAATTTTATAATTGATTGGCAAATTCTTATTGATGTTTAATTAATTCTATTGAAATTCATTATTGCGATTAAACTGATTGATAATTAATAAAATTGTATACTACTACAAATTTTAAACTCTTCTTACTGAATGACTATGCCCAAATATTATTATTGAGATTCATTATTGTGCAAATAAAAGTGACAAATTTTATAAATAGGTGATTTTGTGACTATGCCCAAATATTAAATTGATTGATAACTTGTAAAGGATAGACCGATAGAATAATAAACTGATACGGTCAGGGACGGAGACAGTGTTGGCCAAGCCACCGCTCCAGCGGGGGCTTGGCCGGCGTCGGATCCATTACCCATGGCTGCCCCTGTTCAGATGCCATTTCAATTGTAGATTTGTAGAGAGAAACTTAATATTTAATATTGAAATATGCGATTTTTGTTGTTATTTGAGAAAAAAGAGAAGAATAATTAATAAAATCACTTGAAATTTGATGGATTGCATCGGCGAAGAATAAATAAAAGAAAACAATTTTCACAGAACGAGGAAGAAGAAGATACAACGCGTTTAATTATTAGGTTCCAGTTAATTGGGCTTTTTAAATGGTGGGGTTTGGGCTTTTTAAATGGGTTTGATTAATTTAATTTATTGAGATTATTATTTATTTTGTTTAAATAATTGTACCACTTAAATGACTTCATTTAATTACTGTGCCGTTGAAATTAATTGGATTCACTTAAAATTATACTCCGATATACTCTACAACTTAACAAAACAATTATTAGATTAACTCGTTTGATTACATAAAATGATAAAATCAAATTAAAAGATACTAACAAATTACAACAACTAAATTACCAGTACTAGTTTTTATTATAATACATCTTTTGATACATGCTATTTTGATTATAATAAAATATTAGTTTTTCAAAATGACAAAATCTGATTGCATATTTATATTTTTTGGTTCGATTTAATTTTTAAAATTGGACAGAACAACATACTGAATTATATTAAATTACCTTTTAATATTATTATTATTATTATTATTATTATTATTATATTATATTTTTTATTTTTTAAATTAAATTCCAGCACCGGCTAATTTGTTTTTCTGGTTCCGTCTCTGGATACGATGCTACCTGTATCAGTTGTCTGGCGGCAAGAGGCTGACGGTGGATGGCCAATTCGCGGGATCAGTATTTCCCACAGAGCAATCTTGAATGCAATGACAGACCCAAAGAATATTCATAGTGGGGTCGGACGAATTAGCAATATATCCTAGAGTAATTTTTACCTGTTGAGTGATGAGATGAGCCTTCCACTTGGCACATCGAATTACTAAGACCGACCTTCTCTGTATGACATAAACATGGACACCATATATGATTATTTGAGAGAAATATGAATAAATTCATTACTATATAAATCAGACCACCCTATCATAATAAAATCGGGCCAGACCTCACTGAAAAGGCTTTAGGCCCAAATTTTTACTGTAAGAGTGAATCAAATCACCTCTTCCGCGCTCAATAAGATTCATAGTGGATGCTCAGCTACATACTACTAACTCAGAATCTCTATCTACACTAAATAATTTCTACGCTTTACCGTCAAACCAATCAATCGGGCCAGTCAAATTATTTTTCTAAAAATTTCAATTTCATTTTCATTGAAATTGAACAAGTATTAGCATTGATATTTCATCGTATTAATGTAAAATGACCATCAATTTAGCCATGTTTCGAAAAATTATAAGATATGTTTATGAAAAATAAGTTTGAGTAAAGATAGTAATTAGCTTAACAGAAAATGGGCATTATGATGATTCATAATTATACTATTTGATTTTTTGCTGACAATGGAACCGCGTGTGCAACCAAAGGATTCTTATATCCAGACCAAATATCAAGCTACATTGGTATGAATATTAATATGACTAAATATATTGATTCATGAAATAGACGTAAAAACAAATAGAGTAACCGAAATTTGGTGAATGCATTAGTAACAAATAGTACTCCCTCCGTCCCATAAAAATATGGACAATGGATATGACACGAGAATTAAGACAAAATTGGTAAAACAAGAGAGAAAGAGGAGAATGCTATGGTAAAGTAAGAGAGAAGATGAGAATGACAGTTAAAGTAGTGTTAGTGGATAGTGTGACCTACATTTTTAAATTGATATAACTTTTCAAAAATGGAATACACATATTTTTGTGGGACGGACGGAAATGAAAAGTGCAATATTTTTATGGAACAGAGGAGTACTATTTTCTTGTATGAGGCTTGGCCAACCAACTCTCAATATTAGAATTTCGTGACCGAAAATGAACTTCGAATTTAAGACGTGGCTGACTCAATCAAAATGATTAATTTTAGTATTTTGTGGTGGAAATCTGAGGTAGCCCACACAAACTTCTACAACATACAATATTTTTGGGTGATATGATGGAAATAATCTTTATGGTGCAGTTCAAATAACATTCAGCACTTAATCAGATTGAATGTTGTACCTCTGGATCTAAATTTTTTATAAGCCATTTATTTTCTGACTCACTTGTGAATTGTGAAGTACACTTTGGTATGGAAAATATAAAAAATTTAAAAAATGCTTGGTGGGAGGCTTTAAAATCATAACAACATATCAGCAATTAAAAATCTTATGGCTTTATCCTAACAAATGATGAATTAAATCGATCTCTCACAACTTATTGATATGCTGAGATATATAAAGCAGACCACCCTATCATAATAAAACCGGGCGAGACCTCTCTGAAAAGGCTTTAGGCCCAATATGATTTATTTCTGTAAGCCCAGATTAATGACTTTCATCTTTTTCTTTTGCTAATTAGCTGACAATAGCTATTTAATTTTAACTAAATTAGTTATATTAAATAGCTGTTACTATATTTTCTTATTTTGTTCTTATTTAATTTATTCCCTTCTATAAACTTTTTTTTGATAAGAGAGAAAAGGCTCAAACCGCTTAGAGATCGGTGAGCAAATGAACCAAAGTTCAGTATCAACAAACTAGTTCAAAAAAAAACAAGCAAAAAAACCTCAAACCAAAAAAGAGTAAGCCAAGCAAAGGAAAAGCACCCTCCCAGCAGAACAAAGAAAACAAAAACTAAACAACCATGAACCAAAGCCACCAAACAAAAAACTTACTAGGAAACAAGGCGAGCTATATTGCACATTTATGTTTATCAGAGTTGCTTCTGTGATTATGCTCAGTCCATCTTCTAGCTTTAAGTAAGTCCTCACACATTTGGCCTGGTAAGAAGGGAAATTTCGGGCACCACCCTTTAGTCCATGCTCCAAGCCTCCAAATAATGAGTCTCTTCTCAGTTTCCCAATTCGGTTCCATTTTTTAAATATAATTTTATTTCTGAGCTACCAAATAGACCATGAGATCACATAGAATAAGGAACTCCAAATTTTAAAGTCAAATCTCGTGAAAGGTGCATCCATCCATGTAAGGAAGCAAGCCTTCGGATCTTTGGGGAGACAAAAAGCAAGGTTCCAGCAGTTGCATCAGAAATACCACAAGCTACTAGAAAACCTGCAACCAAAAATAATATGATGCACTGTTTTAGGTTCCTCTCCACAAAATACACAAAGCTCATCTTCAACTCCGGGGAATTGGAATCTGAAAAGTCTCTCCTTTGTATTTAGTCTGCCATGTAGGACAAACTAAACGAGGAGCTGTGCACGCGGCGGAGCCACATTCTTCCATGCGAGCTTCCCATGACACAAGCGGTTGCTTCCCTGTCCCACAATGCGACAAACCTGCTGGTAAAAATTAGAAACAGAGAAAGAGTCAGACTTGTCAAAAGCCCATAGTCTCACATCCCTCGCACTCTCACTCATGGAATCATGATCCACGGCTAGGTAGAGATCTTTCACCAAATCCTCCTCCCAAACAAATAGTCTTTTTCTCCAAGTAAACTTCCACACCCATCTATTTTCTTTCCATTTGCCCATGCTCTCAATCAAGTTGTATAGTTGGGTAGAAATCATGAAAAGTCTGGGCAAGAGTGACTTTAGAGTATCATTTCCGGTCCATTTATCAAGCCAGAATCTTGTGCTCGCTCCATTGCCCAGTGATAAGACTCGTTTCATGCATTGGTTTTGGGTTAAAATTTCGTCTTTTTGGAATCTAATGTATGTTTCTAAGTTCAGGTGTGTAAGAAATCTTCCAGACCTAGGAGTTTGTGTTGATTGACCTGGCAAATGCAAAAGAGTTGACTTTGAAGTGGAAAACCATGTAGTCGTCGCTCAGGAGAATCAAGAAGATGGCGACAGAAGCATAATGGAGCAAGAGTAGGCTTTAAAAGATCTTACTCTACTCAGGGGTACAAGCGTCAATTCACGGAGAGGATGCCCTAGGGATCAGAGCCTCACCTATATAAAGACCTCAACATTGAAGAAGGAGGCATCATCTTTCTCTTCAACCATCATCCATCTCTCATCCATTTCCACACATTCACTTAAAAAATACACTTCAGTTTACTACGCACTTGGATATGGGGTGATTTCCGACTACCGTGGTGGTTTTAGTTCGTTTTGCTGCTGTGTAACACAGTCGTACGTGGGCGAAGAAACAATATTTCATTTCCTGCTTTAGATTACTTCTCGTTCTTAAGTATTTGCTGGTTTTGAGATTGGTAGTTGTTGTTTCTGACTTGGATCTGAAAGATTTGAACTTAGTTGTTAATATTATGGAAGTTTCTGTTGTTTTTTGCTGGATCTTGCTGAGTTGATGTTTGTTTGTTGTTTTTGTACCTCGTTTTTGCTGTTTGTTGGATGTTTGGAGTTGGGATGTGTTCGATTATTGTTGGAGGTTGTGGATCTGATTGTGGAGATGTTTGGATTTTGTGAATCGTAGTGGATCTGGAGTTTGCTGTTTAAATTCTGCATGGTTATGGTTGTTTACTGTTTGTTCTCGTATCTGCTAGGCCCAGTAGTTTAGATCTGTTGAGTTTAGCCTTTAATTCCTTGTTTAATTTCAGATCTGGAACTTGCTCTGTTTCATGATGTTTATTACTCTGCTTTCCCATTGGATTCCTGAAGAACATGAATTTTGTTAGTAGTTAGGATCAAATCTGCAATCTGTCTGTTCTCTATGCTTTGTCCTTTTACTTTTGTACAGCTTTTCAGCACCTGGCTACTTAGGGAAATTTGGTCCCCACTTTCTGTGCTAGTTTGTTTGGCCACTTTAGGAAAGCCAGTTTAGTCTCCAGTTTGTTTGATTTTGTTTCTCAAGTTAATTTTGCATTCTGAGTCATGCATGTGTCGTACGTATTCATTTCCTGGACCCAGTAGATAGAGTAGTCTAGTTCTTATTTCCCAAGTCCAGTAGTTTAAATACTCGACCCATTTGTTGCGTCGCAGCAGTCAACCCCTCCCAAAACATCTCAAATGTAGTTTCATAGCATGTCTGTCCTCGTGCGATCGATCCTCTATTTCCCTATACTAGCCAATAGTATAGTGAGTTGAGGTTTTTAAGCAGAAAAAGTGTGTCCAACGACCATTTCTGATAGATTCATGATCCCCTAGACCCTCTGATCTAGCGAATCCTCTTGGACCTGTTGGATTGAGAATTATCAAATGCACACTACACTTTCTGAGCTAGCATGCTACTTCACCCACTTTTATTTTTATTCCTTTCTCTGCCACTTCTTGCACTTCTTTGCTGAATCGTGAAAAGTTCAGAATTTGACACCACGTGCTTGGTAAATTTCTGTTCTCCATCATTTGGAAATCCCCGATGTGTTTAGTGTTGTGTATAGAGCTTACAATTTTCTTCCATAGAGGGCATTGGCTTACTGCAAATTTCCACCACCATTTAAATAACAGCGTTGCATTCCCTTCTATAAACTTAATGTGCGACATTTTAACGTGATTTAATTTATTCAAACGAACTTTATGTTCGAACTTCAATATTAATTAGAAATGATTTTGTGGAGAAGACAAAAAAGTAAAGTCCAATTTAATAGATCTGAAGAAAATCAGGATTGGCCCAAATAGTAATTCATGGAGTAATTTTTATGCTTTTGGAATAGAATTTCTTGACATAGCTACGAGTAGGTGCTCGCTTTATTCAGCACAAGTGTTCCAAGCACGACAAGGTGCTTGGGATGATCGTACAAGGTTGCGTTGACCAGTTTGGCTAGCACTATCGTTGCTCGAATAAATATTCCGAGGAAGCAAATAACAAGCACTTGAAGTGCTTGGTATTTCACAATTTCCCGAGCACTTTTGGCCTTTCACCGAGCACTTAACTGTCAATTGTTATTAGTTAATTGGATCTTGAACTAGAATAGGTATAATATAATTACGTGGTTTTCATGTGATTTCTGGTCTACATGGATACAGCTCATTTTAGTTTTGTCACAATCAAATTTAATAAATTACTAGTATTGGTTTAATAGTCGATTCTCTTTTTCTATGTAGGTGCGTTTAAATTTATAAAGTTTAATATATGTGCTGTGTTTTATATGACACTGATTTTACGTCATGAAACACATAATTTATAGTACTCCTAATAAAATGAAGTGTAAGCGATTGAGTTACGTTTATTCATCAAGTATTAATATTATTTTTTTCTGATAAAGTATTCTCCTACTAAATATTCCAACACGTATATTTCCATGTCATTAGAAAACTATACTTTAGAAAAATCATCTACATCCATTATTGACATATACAAGCCCATAAGACAAGAGTCGGCCCAACTATATAATAATATCATAACTACCTTAATCCATTATTGACATATACAAGCCCATAAGACAAGAGTCGGCCCAACTATATAATACTATCATAACTACCTTAATTTTAATTTCGCTTTATACTTCATACAAGTACTTGCCATTGTGTATGCTGACATGAGAAAAAGGAAACTTGCTTATTTAATTTAATGTATCGGGCGTGCCTTTACTATTATGCCCTTCCTTTTCGATGGGCATCAGTAATAAAAAAAAGAGAGAGAGGGTTTTTAATGACCTTTCACATAGAAAATAAATTTCCATCAAGGCAATATAACTAGCAAACTCATACAAATCCTAATTCGTACAGTTATATGCTCAAAAAAATACACACGGTGTCAAATTCCTAACTTTATCACTGTCGAATGTAGCATTAGTTATGAAAAAAATTTAAAATATTGATGATCTCCTATGTTGATAGCTTAGATTAAATCACTACTCCATGCACTTTTTTATAATTGAATACTCCATTTAATTGATGAGGAGGCCATTAATTAAGTTGGTTGTATGTATATACGTGCACTGGAATTTCTAATAGTATAGAAAAAACAAAATGTATACGAAA
>NW_024598569.1:0-38872 GCF_004379255.2 Salvia splendens | reverse complement strand
TAAATACTCCCTCTGTTATAAATGAGTTACTTTCATTTTTGGGATGTCCCACCACAAATGAGTCATTCCCTTTAAAGCATAAAATTTTTCCTCTTACTTTATTTTCTCAAATACTTTATTCTTTTCACTCCTCTACTCTTCTCTACTCATACTTTACTCTCTCTACTTAAATTCTTTGAAAATTAATTCAAATCATAGGCAAAAAAATGGTTAGCATATGATGGATGGAGGAAGTATAATATATAAATAATTATTTAAAAATCATTATATTTTAAATAGTCACCGAATATTTGTATACACAATGGCCATTAAAATTCTTAGTACCAAATATTTTAATAATAGTTTCTAGAAATGAGTAAACAAAAAATATAATGAAATTGTAGTTGATGAAACAAAAATTATAGAAGTAATTATGCTTAGTTAATCCACAAAATGGGCCAACCTATTTAGTTATGCCAGCTACAAACATTTTTGGTGGCCCAACAAATAATAATAAAATAGGCCCAAATATTTCAATCATTTAACCTTATTAAGCAACCATCATCTTTTTCATCCTTCCATCATCATCATCAGATCCCTGAAATTTCTGCAACCCTCCCCTTATCTATCTCTACTCTATTCTTATTAGTATTGTTCCTTTCTCTTCTTATTTTTTGGAAAAGGCGGAAGGCTTCGGGTAGAGTTGAAGCTGCCGTGGGGTCGGAGACGGAACTGCACCAGGTCAAAGGTCGAAGATGATGTTTTCCGGCAGTGTTCGGTGGACGGTCGGTGGGGTCGGCCAGCCCCGCGCGACCCCACCTGGATCCGCCTCTGGCTCTGAGTAGAGAAAGTAGTGATCACTGATCATGGCTCCTGTGGTAAAAATAATAAATGAATTAATATTGTAAGAGTAAACATTACGTGAAAGCATATATAAGTGGAAAGAAACTAATTTTTTTATTATATTCTTGGCAATTTTTTAAGGACTATTTGATAGCATTATTCTAAAAACTGAATTTATCGTATATATAGGGTTACTAGGTTAGTGCAAAACACTATGAATTGACTATGACATGGATGGTTAAATGGTGGATCGATTAGTCGGTTAACCGATTGAGAAATTGGCCTAAACTCCTATTGTAACGACACCAACTTATTACTCAGTTGGCATTACTAATCGATAAATTTAAGCCAATTGTTTAGCTTGTTAACCGAAAAAAATCATAATAAAATTTTAAAAATAGTTAAGTCTTGCGATGGGCCATTTGAATCACCCTTGAACTATGTACTCGTATATATATTGGCATAGTCATACTATTCATATATACATGAAATAACCCCACGTCTAATATTATATTTATACCCAATTGAAATGCAATAAAACAGAAGACAAAATAGGAAAGACAATCACATTTCACCTCCTAAAATATAGATCTAAAATTTAGGATGTCCATTACTATCTCAACCCCTCCAATATTAGCCTCCCCAAATTTATTACTACTAAAAAAAATCTAAATCCACTTTTATAGTTTCCACATGGATTCTTGACTTGTCTCATCTTTTCTTCTCCTCCAACCCTACCATGCAACTCCAGCTCGGAGAGGGCAAGAAAAGTTGTTGATTAGCCACCCCTAATCTAAACACACACATCTTTCACTTTGCCGCCGTCTGTCGCCGCCAACGCCACCGCGACAAACACTCACGAACCACCTCGTGAGCACGGCTTTCCCGACAGGCGGCCAAGATGAATGACCTCTTCTCAAATTCTTTCAAAAATGCACAGGGCAACGACCTCGAGGCTGGCGGAGGCGATGGCCGCACTGAGGGCGTCAACCTCGATAAATTCTTCGACGACGTCGAGAATGTCAAGAAGGACATGGCCGACGTCGAGAAGCTCTACAAGCGGCTGCAGGAATCCAACGAGGAGAGCAAAACGGCCCATAATGCCAAGACTGTTAAGGACCTGCGGGCCCGCATGGATGCTGACGTGTCACAGGTTTTAAAGCGGGTAAAACTCATTAAAGGCAAGTTGGAGGCATTGGAAAAGTCCAATGCAACCAACAGGCGGGTCCCAGGCTGTGGCCCAGGGTCTTCAGCCGACAGGACGCGGACCTCAGTGGTTAGCGGCCTGGGAAAAAAGCTGAAGACCATGATGGATGAGTTCCAGGGCCTGCGGGCACGCATGAACGAGGAGTATAAGGAGACCGTCGGGCGGCGGTACTTCACCGTGACAGGCCAGAAGGCCGACGAGGAGCTTATCGAGAACCTAATCTCGAGCGGCGAGAGCGAGTCGTTCATGCAAAAAGCAATCCAAGAGCAAGGCGGGGCCAGATAATGGACGCCATCTCTGAGATCCAGGAACGACACGACGCTGTGAAGGAGATGAGAAAAATCTAATCGAACTCCACCAGATCTTCCTTGACATGGCGGCACTCGTGGAGGCGCAGGGGCAACAACTCAACGACATCGAGAGCCACGTGGCGCACGCGAGCTCGTTCGTGCGGCGGGGGACGGAGCAGCTACAGGACGCGCGTGAGTACCAAAAGGAGTCACGAAAGTGGTATTACTACGCCGTTTTGCTCGTCATAATCCTCATAATTTTTGTAACATTCCCACTATGGTCAAATCTTGTGATGGCGAAATTGATTTAGAAATTGTGTGTAATTCAATTAATCGTCTAAGATATATTCATATAGGTTATGGTTTTTACTTTCCTTTTTCGGATGGCATGTGTAGCTCAAAATGATCGCATTTTTACCGTGCATTTTGGCAGCTTTCCGAAATATGAAAATTTTGTTGTTTAGCAATTCATTAATGTTGGATTTGGATTTTGTAACTGTCGCTGAGAATGAATGAATCTACATTCTTTTGCTGGATCTCAATTTTTAATTTTTTTTTTGTTGGGTTTTTTTCTGTAGGGTTATTGAGAAGGCTTGAATTTAATTAAATTTAGTATTCTAGGATCATAGCTTGTAAATTGCATATGCATGTATAATATCAATCGGAAAAGAAAAACAAAAACAAATTTGAGTTTGGAATCACAACCTAACGTGAAATAGAAACCCAATTCAATTCATTAGATAATGCATTATATAATTTATATAATATAACCCATCAAATTCCAAAACTTCTCACCCAAAATAAAAATTCTCGGTTAACATAGTAAACCATCAACTTTCACTTTTGATGCACAAGCTAACATAGTTCCATCCCTGATCATGTATCCAAACAAAGCTTAAGCAAAATAAAACAATTTCAACAATGTCATCTCCAAGGATTTCTTGGCATATTTTAAATCTTTACACTCTCTTGACCAATTTTAATCATTTTCATATCTCATGTTTAGCATATTGTAAGAAACCAACAACAAAGCTTTCCATTAATGGTAAATTTACTTCCACCTTACTCAGCTTGAGGTCATAGGTGTGGGATAGATCATAGAATTAGATATAATACTAATATTATCACACTACAAAGAAATCCAAGATCAATACAAAAAACATACAACCTAGAGCGTGTATAGCAGCAGCAGCAGCAGGACATGAATAAAACCAGTCAATAAGCAAATTCTACAAAGCAGCAAAGATAAGCAAGCAAATCCATAGGCTGAAGAACTAGTCAGAATTCACAATCAAATTCATATATCTAATGCTTTAGCAAAATCAAAAGCGACACTAAACTCATCACTGAGGTAAATGACCTAGTTTTTGCCATTTTCAGCAGCATGATCTTCTTTCCCTATAGCAACCACCACCTTTTTCAAGATAAACTCCGTAGACTGATGGGAATTCTCCACTGCCTTCGATATCCCCTGCCACTTCTCCCCATGCTTTGGGTCTGCAGTGACGCACCTGTTCAGCACATCCCTCTGGTTATCCTCCCCACCATGCTGGAGCTCGAATTTGTAGTACAGCGCCCAGATATCCCCAATATCCGGAGCAAGTGTCACAGCCCTATTAAACCATGTCCTAGCCTTGTCAACCTTCCTATCATGCCAAAATATCTTCCCCACAGCAGCGAGGACATGAGGGTCGTCGCCGCATTTCTTGTACGCATCCCTGCTCTTTGTCTTCTGTTGAGGCCGAGGAGCCATCTCTATTGAAGCAGCCCAGAGGATACCACTAGTCGGGCATTCTTGCAACGCCTTTGCCATCAATATTTCGGCTTCCTTCTTGTGACCATGTCGAGACTCAGCTCTCACTGCAGCAAGCCAAAGCTCGGGCGTTTGAGGGTTTTTCTTCCTAGCCATTGTCAGAACAGCGCGGGCTTTGCTTAATGCATTCACCTTCTCCTCCAAGTGAGCAAGTGAGAGCCATAGAGGAATACACTTTGGGCAGTGCTTCAACCCAAGCTCGTACGCATCCTTGGCTCGTTCCAAGTTCGCAAGACGCTCCTCCAACTGCCCCAGCATCAACCAGAGCTTGAAAAACGAAGGAAATTGCTTAAGCCCTTCATCAAGCAACCTCCTCTCCTCTGCAATGTTCCCCAGTTCTCTCTCAACAATGGCAGACTTCATCCATACTCTCTCCGTTCCTCCCCTCTCTCGTGCTTTTGCAAGAAGCATCCTTGCCCTCTCTGGCTCATGATTCTCAAACTCAAGCTTGAATGCAGCAAGCCAAATCTCTTCGGAGTTGGGAATTGCAGCATATGCTTCTTGAAGAATCGCCCGAGCTGCAGGCACATCCCCAGCAAGCCATTTCTCCTTGGCACCCATGAGCCATAAAACTTCAGCATGTGGTATGTAAGTAACAGCCTTCCGGAGTAGAGCATCGAGAGATTCCCGAGTGCCATGGCTCTTCTCAAGCTGAGCAGCCTTCAGCCATATGCTCTTCTTTGTTAAAAACACAGTTAAAGCATGGGCATAGATGGCCCTCGCCGTCTCTATCGAGCCTCTCTTCTTGCACTCCTCTGCATCAGCAACCCAAGTTCTCTTCCTATCTTCTTCTTCCACCCCAACCTCGACCGTGTTGTGGATTATAGCTTGACAGGTAGCAACAGAACCAGCTCTTTCAGCTGCCTCGGCCTCTTTCATCCACATTTCTCTGTCGATCTCAACACCTTCCCTCTGCAAAGCTCGAATACCCCTCTCAATAATCTTCCCAACCATGCTCGTATTCCCATTAGCTTCTTCCAACTTGGCAGCAGTGATCCATATAGCCGGCTCCTTCGAAAGCTTCTCCCTCGCTTTATTCAGCACTTTCTTTGCATTATCGTAAGTTTCTAGCCTAGCAAGTGCCAACCATAGCTCAACATGCAACGGGCAGCATTCCACAGCCCTCTGCAACAAAAGCCTCGCATCTTCCTCATTAGCAAGCTCAACAACCGCCTTCCAAAGCCTCACAGAGTCTGGTATATGCTCAAGCCCTTTCCTCAGCACTCTACTCTTATTCACATCCTCCAACTCAAGCTTCGCTGCTTGAATCCATAACTTCACTGAGTTAGGAATCGCCTTCACACCTCTTGCAATCACAGCCTTCGCATCAACATGAGACGCCAAACGGCACGCCTCCAACCACACATCCTCGCTTTTAGGGCATTCTTCGCACCCTTTCCTAATCAAATTCTGTGCAGCCTGAAGCTTCCCGGCCACCTCTTCTAACCTAGCCGCGGCAATCCAGCCATGAGGGTGTTTCGGATTCGTCTGCGTTACTGATTTCAGGAGCAATCGAGCCTTGTTTATATCAGACACCTCAGCATCACTAGTGATCTTCATACTCTTCAAATCTGTTAAGTAACCTTTAGGATCCACCACAGTCAATCCAGAGACTGAATCAGACAGCCTATCGAGCTTCAATGACAACACAGTTCCTCTCCCTTCACCGACAGCAGTTAAATCTGTAACCGGAGTCTGTGCCCATGGCGTTTCAGTCCCACCAGCCGCCCTGCTCTTCGGATCCAAAGCACTCACATGCTCCTTTTCCTGCCTTGCCTTCTCTAACAGCGTGTCTGGTACCGGAACGAAACTTTCGAATCTCTTCTTCTTGTTCCTCTGAGAATAATCCCCGATCTCTGGTATGCTATCCCACTCATCGGTCGATAATGTGTACAATTTCCTCTTTAAATCAGCAAACTGCTCTGTGATCTTCGGATTCGAGGCTCGATACTTCTCAATCTCCTCCTTCAACCTCGCCTCCCTTCTATCTTTCCTCCGCGAATCCATCCTATTATCAATCGCCTCCCAAACAGCATCAGCTTCTTTATCCTCATCGTCGTACTCCGCAGAAGCAAACAATCCAGCGTCATTCCCTTCGAATTCATCGAATTTCTGATTCTCGTCATATCCCTTTTCCTCAGCCTCCTCCTCCTCTTCCTCCTCGCCAGCTCCCTTCCCCCGGCCGCGGCCCACGCCAGGCGTCCCAGGTGCGCCGATCGCCGCGGCGGATCTGTCAGGCAAGTCAGGGGCAGCTCGGGCAGGACCGATATCAGATCGGGTGGTGAAACCGGTTGCGCCACGGCCCAGCCCGGCGACGTAATTCGGAGGTGGCTTCGTGTTGAGGAAGTCAGTTCTGGCTTTTGGAGCCACGGGCGCTTGCATACCGCCGAGGAGAGGGACGTGTAGGGTTAGGGTTGAATTTAGGGAAACCCCCAAATCGGACAGGAAAACGGCGTCGTTTCCTTCGGTGGAGAGGAGGCGTGGCGAGAGATAGAGGCGCTGGTGGGAAATTGGGATGAGGTGGTGGCGATGGAGATGGAGGTTAAGGTCCCGCAGAGTGGTGGTTGAAGGATTGAGATTGACGGTTAGGGTTTTGCTGAAGGGGGATTGGACATACACCATTTTTAGGTTTGATATGTGCTTGGAAATTGGGGGAAATTGGAATATGAGAGGGCTGTGCGGGTGTGTGTGAAATTGGGGGAATGGGAGAGAGTGAAAGCAGCCGGAGATGATGAAGACGGTTTTTCCCGACGAGATGATCGAAGTGTGTACTGTGTGTTTTGTCTGTGTGTATTGGTAAAAACAAGCAAGGTTAGACCATCCACAACGCGTCTCGGGCCGGGCTCGCGTCTCGTCTCGGAGAGACGAGACCCCCGCGAGACGCATTGCAGCGCCCATCTCGTCTCCAGCTCGCGACCGTCTCGTCGCGTAGCTCGTCTCGGAGGGACACGAGACGAGCTGTCTCGCCACGCGCCAGGGACACGTGGCACATCCCCATGCGTGCGTGACGCCCACTCGCTGGCCCGCGAGTGGGCGTCGTCACTGATGACGCAATAATTCATTTTTTTAAAAAAAAAATCGATTTTTAATAAAAAAAATTTTTTTTTTTTAAACGGTAATATTACCGTTAAATATTTATTTTCATTTTTAAAATTTTTAATTTTTTTACTCTATAAATAATTCTATTTCATACTCATTTCAAACACAAACACACATCTATTCCTCTCAAATCCTCTCTATCACTCCAATTTCCATCTTCAATCAACTCAAACAAATGGATCCTTTTGAGCAAATGCGCCAATTAATGGAACAATCACCCGATTTGGGGAGATACCTATTTCCGTCGCCGTTTCCGCATGCGGAAACCGCTATTTCTCCACATAGCGAATACTTTGGCGGCCAGGGAGGAGTTCTTCCGAGAAGGGTTCGACGCGGTCGGTCGTCCCAGCCACACGACGCTGCAGAAATGTACTGCAGCCATCCGGCAGCTTGCGACTGGACAAACGGCCGACATATTCGACGAATACCTGCACATCGGAGACAGCACTGGGCGCTTGTGCTTGCTCAACTTCTGCAGAGGCGTCCGGGCAGCCTTCAGTGACGAATTTCTCCGGAGGCCAACCACGGAGGATTGTCAGTTCCTCCTCAACCTGCACGAACAAGTGCACGGATTCCCCGGGATGCTTGGCAGTGTCGATTGCATGCACTGGCAATGGAAGAATTGCCCGGTGGCTTGGAGGGGTTCCTACACGAGCGGCCACAAAGGCACCCACCCAACCGTTGTACTCGAGGCCGTTGCCGACTACCGACTTTGGATCTGGCACGCGTACTTCGGGGTCCCTGGCTCGAACAACGACGTAAACGTGCTCCAACAGTCCGACCTCTTTACCGAAGTTTTGGATGGTAAAGCGCCGGCCATCAACTTCGTCGCCAACAACCGGCGGTATAAAATGGGGTACTATCTCGCCGACGGCATCTACCCGAAGTGGCCGACCTTCGTGAAGACGTGCGGCAGGCCAGCGAACCCAAAGCAGGCTCTTTTTGCGCAGAAGCAGGAGGCTGCGCGCAAGGATGTGGAGAGGGCGTTCGGGGTTCTCCAACCGCGCTTCAACATCATCAAAGCCCCGGCTCGTTCGTGGTTCATGGAGAGCATGGTCGACATCATGTATACGTGCATAATCTTGCACAACATGATTGTCCGAGACGAAGGACCAGATGCCGGAAATTGGTTCGACCCCGAATCCCCCGGAAGCTCAACCGCAAGTAGTCCGCCGCGAAGTGGAGCGCATCCATCTATACAAGAACGGTTGGCTATTCGGGCAAGGACACGCGACTCTAGCGCCCACACCCAACTCCAAGAGGATCTAATTGAGCACATTTGGGAAAACTTTGGCGGAGAAGATTAAATTATGTCATTTTTATTTTTTTAGAATTTTAATTATGTCTTCGTTTTTTTTAAT
The DNA here is from genome assembly GCF_004379255.2 of Salvia splendens. Taxonomy (NCBI): domain Eukaryota; kingdom Viridiplantae; phylum Streptophyta; class Magnoliopsida; order Lamiales; family Lamiaceae; genus Salvia; species Salvia splendens. Next base: position 30,280 of record NW_024598569.1, on the reverse strand, counting down.
GTTAAGTTGTAATATTATTTTAATTTTAATAAAGTGTGTTTGTTTAAATTGAATTGGGTTTTAAAAAAAATTATAAATTAAATTGAATGAATAGTAATTAAGAGACGATATAGAGACGGTTAATAGACGGAGCGTTGCAGGTTCCGTCTCTTAGTTAAGAGATGGAGGAAAAAAGGACAGTGGGGCCCTCAAATAGTGCTCAAATAGTAGTTAAGAGACGGTTTAAGAGACGGTATAGAGACAGCGTTGTGGATGGCCTTATATTTGTGTGGGCTGACGCATAAATCATTACTTATAGGGACTATTTTATAAAAAAAATTAATTAAACTATATTGATGTATAATTTAGCTCATTGATAGGGGGTTTTGTATAAAAATTTACATAAAATGGGTATAAATTAAAATAATTAACAAAGGAAAAATATAAAGCTGAATCGTATCTTGACTCGAAGTGAATTTGAATCTTGACTCAATCATAGAATTTACGTATTGTACGACGAAAGGATACAAATTCATATCAAATGAAGTAGAAATTTCTCTAATTTTTTACAAATTTATCTAAATCTTTTACAGAGTGTGAGAGAGTAACAAGAAATTACGCCAACATCCCTTGTTGCTGCTGCTGCTGCAGCATCAACCTTAATTGCATAATGCTACTCCTCAAACTCCTCTCTTCCAACTGCAATTAAATTCAAAATGAAATTACTACTAGTTTTCAACTAAATTAATTGTGCAGCAAAAAATTAAACTATAGATTTTCTCAATCACCTCCAATGTAGAGATGAATTTGAAAAGGTCCAAACATTCCTCCAATAGTTGCTTCTCTTGTATAACTACAGTTGCCAGTTTAGCCACAACTCCAACATTTTTTTCAACCTAAAACAATTAAATTAAGTTAATACACATAATTTTCAGAGATACAAACACACAATTAACAGCAAACTAATTAATTACCGTAGGTTGAAAGGCAGCAACCATAATATTGATTTTAGTTGCAAAATTTGATGCAGCACACATTGCTGAAGCCATTTGTGGTTCAACCTGCAACAAATTATTATTCGAATCAATTTTCATTTTTCGACTCCAAACAAATATATATATATATATATACCTTTGCTCCATCAACGAGGGGTATTTTGCAAACAACAGAATGCAAGCAATCTGTTGTATTTGAAATTGCTGATGAATATTGTCTTTCCATGTTTGCCCAAACTTCCAATACTTTCATCTATGATATCATGAAAATGATTTTATGTTTATAAGTAACATTAGAGTACATATTAATCTATAAATTAATACTATCATCACTTTTATAGTATAATTTTATTTACCTGAGACTGAATTATGTAATTTAATTTCATCTCCAATTTCTCCTTCTGCAGCTGTAATTTCCTTTGTAGGATAGACTGTTGAAGCTTGAAAAGTGCAACTTGAACATGTTGGAATTTTTCCTACAAAAAAAATACCCCAAAAAATATTAACACACAATTAATCAATAATCATAGTATATAAATATAAAAATAAGGGATATTGACATCTAATATCACGAAACTTTCAAAAAATTGGATTTTTCCCACGAACTTTAAAATTGGCAAATAATATCACGAACTTTACCCTGTGTTTGTTTTTTCCCACGAATGAAAAAATTCCCACAAATAATATTATGATACGGATTTGTTTTCGTAATTTCTCGACAATAATTTGAGAGCTTCAAGTTTTTCAATCTTTGAAGATAGTTTTTCTTGAAGCACACCGTCCAAAATTGTTCTTCAATCTATTAAAATAACATGAATTTTTTCATTCGTGGGAAAAAACAAACACATGGTAAAGTTCATGATATTATTTGTCAATTTTATAATTCGTGGGAAAAATTCAACTTTTTGAAAGTTTCATGATATTAGATGTCAATATCCCTAAAAATAAAATAGGAGTAAACCTCGCAATGTTTGGCATAATTCTCATTAGTAACCTCACTTTTTGCATTGCTAAATCTCCATCGGGCCAACCCATTATGCAGCAACTTCAACTGATGCACATTCTCCGCCGAGCCCGGCCCGGCCGAAGATGAAGCCGACGACGATTTCCTCCCCTTCACCAAATTAATCCCCAAATTCAATATATTCCTCATTCCCTTCCCTTTGGGAGAGCTCAGAGCCCTCTGAGAGCCCGTTCGGGCCAACGGCCCGGCCCAATCTCCACCACCCTTCTTCCCCGAGTTGAAAATTTTCGGAGAATTCTTCTTATTATTATCAATTTCCAGATGTTCACCGCTCCACCGCCGTGACCGTGACGGCAAGTCGTCGATCCGGTGCTTTCTCGAGCTGACGGTTGGAGCCATATACGACGCCAGCGAGAAATCGAAATTCAGGCCCGAATCGTATTTCGAAAACGAGTTGTTTCTCACTGCCACCTCATCAATAGAGAATCTCCCCGGCATGATATTTCCGTTATCTTCTTCCGACGATTGCGATTTATCCAGAGAATTTGATTTCCTCGTGTATCGCGTCGATCCTCCCAAAATTGGATTGCGATTCTCCTTAAAATCCTCTAGCTGGCTCCGGATCCGTATGAATTCGGTGCAGCTCCGCTGCCGGCCGAGAAGCGGCTGCGGATTTCGATCAATTTTTCCGTTACTCCTTCCCTGCTCCGACTCCTCGCGCCGCTCGCCGCCGATGGAATCGGCCGTCTTCTTCGCCTTTGAAGAAGCTTTCGACGTCCAAATACCCCGGAGAAATCCCGAATTTTCAAGGGTTTTAGGCTTTCTCAATTGATCGGCTCTCTGCTTCATTGGAGCGAGAATACTATTTGGGGATTCAAGGCCGCTGCCGTAATAATCGGTTGTTGATGAAGTAGAAGCCGTGCTCGACGCCGGAGAGAGGTTTCTCGGGCTCAATTCTCTCGATTTCTGCATATCGGAACACGCAGTGATGGTGAGAGTGCGTCTGTTTTTCATTTTTTGCTGTTGAGAGAAAGGGGAAAAGCCCGCCAGTTTTATATAGCTGAGGCGTGTAAATGGACGGGAATGCCCTTGCATGGAATATGGTAACTATATTTGTTTTTTTTGTTTTGAATTTTGAAACTCTTAAATCATATGGTAACTATATTTGTTTTCTTTTTTTGAATTTTGAAACTTTTAATCATTTGGCGATATTAGGAATGAAGAATGGGATTTAAAATTTTGAAATATTATCAATTATTTTTAAGGCAAAGGAAATTGGATTTGGTATATATGATAATATGAATATGATGCGTTAATTTGTTTCTTGACTTGTTTTAAGAGACAATTTAGAAGTTATAAAATATTTGTGATGTATATGGAGTATATTAAAATTTGATGTTTGTATATGTATTTTGAGTTTGTGTGTATATGTGGGGTAGAAGAGTGTTGTGTGGGGATTTATTTGTTTAGCTTAGCCGGCATATTTAAGTGGGGAAATTTCTGATTTTTTTTTAGTTTGAGAAGATAGGTATATTGTTTAAGTGTGATTTAATCATGGGTTTAAATTTTAATGGGGATTTACCACGAGTCAATCTTGATTTTAGGGAAATAGTTATATTAAAAGTTTTGGCTTTTACTCTACCAACATTTTCATTTGTGGTGTAATATTTAAGTTTAAAGCTACCAATTTTATGGCAACTGCCAATTTGGAGGAGATAAGTATTTAGAATGTGTTTAGTATAGAGCATACTAACAAAATTATAATAATATTGTGTAATAGGTAATTGCCCTTGAAGTCCAGTTTGAATCTTATATTCATCTTATATGTTACGTTTCTGTTGTAAAATTAATTTGCGATCGTGAGATTATTGTAAAAGTATTTATATTTCAGAAATTCGAAACCGCGTAAATCTCCATGAGAAATGAAATAAACCCTTCAATATTCTGAGATTGCAGTTTAACTAGTCTTTCCATTTCATCCCCTCATTAAATTTCACATTACGTATATAATTTAAAAATTAAAGAATAAAATAAACATCTTGGGGGAGTAAGATTGATATTCGGTGTATGAATATTTGGGAACAAAATTTAAACTTTATGTTCAAAAACCAAATCAATTTTTTAAATCCAAGTAACCATTTTTTCGAAAGCAGTTAGTATTAGAGCATCTGCAACGGTGGACGGACGGCGTCCGTCCGTCCGTGCCAGCGGCACGGAAGACGTCGTCCGCCGCTGCGCTCGCGCCGCTGACACGGCGTTGCTCGATGCATCGAGCACGTCCGTGCCAGCGAGCAGGTGACGTGGCAGCGTGTGATTGGTCAACGGCATTTCCGTTAGAAAATCTTTTTTTTAAATCGAAAATAATACCAAAAAATTAAAAAATATATTTTCCCAATCCCAAAAAAATGCCCGTTTTTTCCCTTTTTCTGTATTTTTTATTTTTTATATTTTTCCCCCCAAAATCATCTATAAATACACACATTCATCATCCATTTTTCACATCAAATCATCTCTCATTCATATTTTTCATACAACTTATCTATACCTTCGTCTCTCACTCAAAAGCTCAAATGGATTTCACCCATCTGATTGCGGAAGCGGAGCGCGAAGAACAAGAATATTACGAACAACATCGTGCCGCTTATGAAGCATATGTCGCAGCGAATACCCCCGCCCCTCCTCCTCAACCAACTAGATCAACTCGCCGCTACATCCATCGTGACCGGGAGGGAGCCCACGAAAGGCTCGTTGCCGACTATTTTGCCGACCCGCCGCGGTTTCCGGCAGATTACTTTAGGCGTCGTTTTCGCATGTCAAAGCGCTTGTTTATGCGTATTGTCAACATATTGTCCGCCCGTGTTGAATTCTTCCAAACAAGTCTAGATGCAGTCGGTCGGCAAAGTATCTCGGCGTTGCAGAAGTGTACGTGTGCAATCCGACAACTCGCTACTGGGCAAACGACCTACCTCTTCGACGAGTATTTGCATGTCGGTGAGCCCACTGGAATCCTTTGTCTGAAAATTTTTTGCGAGGACGTTCGTACAGCTTTCGGTGATGAATTCCTTCGGGCACCCACCACCAATGATTGCCAACGGTTGCTTCGTCTTCACGAATCAGTCCATGGCTTTCCCGGAATGCTTGGTAGCATTGACTGCATGCATTCGAGGTAGAAGAATTGCCCGACTGCTTGGATGGGGTAACACTTAAGCGGCCACAAAGGCGGCGGCCCCAACACTTATCCTTGAAACGGTCGCCGACTACCGCCTATGGATTTGACATGCATATTTCGGCGTTGCCGGATCCAACAACGACTTGAACGTGTTCTATTCTTCACCCCTCTTCAATGATGTGTTGAATGGTGTAGCACCGGCGATCTACTTTACCGTCAACGGAAATACATACCACATGGGTTACTATCTCACCGATGGTATCTACCCAAGGTGGTCGACTTTCGTGAAGACGCTTAGCAACCCGCAAGACCCAATACGGGTTCTTTTTGCGCAGCGTCAAGGGTCCGTTCGGAAAGACGTCGAAAGAGCCTTTGGGGTCCTTCAAGCCCGATTCAACATTGTGAAGGCCCCGGCTCAGCTGTGGTACGTGAATAATATCGCCGACATAATGTATTATTATCTTACACAATATGATTATAGCCGACGAAGGACCGAGGGCGGCTAGCTTCTACGACGAGGATGAAGCCGGAAGCTCAAGCACGAGGTCTCCCCCACGCCGAGGTGTGCATACGACGGTGGGTGAGAGGATCGAAACAAGGCACACAATGCGCGATACCCGAACCCACGTTGAGCTACAAGAAGACCTAATCAAACACATGTGAGTGAAATTCGGCAACGAGTAGTGGGTTTTTTTATTTTATGAATTTAATTATATAGTTTTTAATTTTTAGGAGTTTAATTATGAAAATTTTAATTTTTAGGATTTTAATTATGTAATTTTTAATTTTTAATGTATTTTGTAATATTATTCCGTGTATGCATAATGTATTTTAATTTTGTGGAAATGTTTTTATTTAAATTGAATAATGGAATGGTGGGACCCTTGTGCTCGTCCTTGCGGAAGGGCACAGCGGTGGGTGTTGTGCTCTTACCTAAGAGCAGACAGAAAAAGTGGCGATGGGCCCACAACCGTGCTCGTTGGCAAGAGCACGGTTGTGGGCGCTCTTATTAGTAAAAGCATAAAAGAGGAGTTTCGTGTCGTGATAAATTTTCAGTAACTATCATTTTCACTTGAGTGAAGACCGACTTGTATATCTTATGCTCGGATCCAAATACAGTCAAGTTATGCAAATTACACGAGTCGAGAATGGATCTAATCAATACTATTATTATATCAAAATATTATAGTTATTAAAATAAAATGAAAACTGCTTAGATTATATTATTATATCAAAATATTATAGCTATTAAAATAAAACGATAACTGCATAGATTAACACTAAATTAGAGAATCGGATAATTGACAATCCTTAAAGAAGTTTCAAATATATCTAAAAACTTAAATCTTATAGTATAACTTCATTGACTTAAATTATTGTTCACCTACCATATATCAAACTAAATTGCAACTAGATGAAAAAAAATTGCACAAAAATATAATTTATATATTTTTATAATGATGCTATTTAAGAAGGGACTTTAGTCCCTAAAACCATTAACTTTCTCAAAATATGTTACTCCTATAAAGTATAAAAGTGATACGAAAAATGACAAACTTTAGTGTCGGTTGTTCTTCTCCCCGAAGGGCTAGAAGACGGATCTGGTTGGACTATGTTATATTTTTTAATCCTAGTTGTCACTATGTTTCTTCACATGGTGTATGATGTGTAAAATCATAAGGTTAGAATTAAAATATTTAAGAAACACAAATAGTATATCAGTCATTTCCTCAAATATGCAGAACCTTTTCCCAAACATGCGGATCATGATCATTTTCATTTTCATTTTCATTTTCATTTTCATTTTCATGATTCAAAGTATTCTAACCTAGAAAGCTTCAAACTACGATTTGTCAGCCACATTATCGAAAAGACTAAGAAATGAGAAAACGTTGTAAGGTTTTAAATTTCTGGTGTGAGGACGAAGACTTTAAGATTGTTCACGTAGATCGTATTTTGCCGAAAAATTTTAAATTCGGATCGGGCTGGGAAAAAACACTCTCTACCAAAGTTTGTGATTTTTCATACCACTTTTAGAATTTATGTGAAATAGCATTTTTTTAAAAAAAAAGATAATGATTTTAAGGACCAAAATCCCTATTAAAAATGCAAATTATTTTTCTTAATTACATTAAAAATTATCCTTAGCCATTTTTTCCGTGGTGATTGTATAATTATTTGGATTCAAGTTTGAAATTATGTTATACTACTCCGTCACACAATAGTATGCACGCTTTCCTTTTTAATCTGTCACACAAGAGTGTGCACTTTCTAATTTTCGAAACTCCTTTTTCTATAAAAGGTGAGACTCATTCTCCACTAATAATAATTAATTACTTTTTCTTTATAACTCTCTCTTATTTTGACAAATGTGTATTAAAACTTGTGTCCAACCAAAAATACATACTCTTATGGGACGAAGGGAGTAAAATTTTCATAGTATTTCTTGTTATTGTTATATTAATATAATTGATAATAACACAAATTTATACATTAATTTAATTGAATTTAAAATTTAATGATTTTATGTACATGATGTACAATTAAGAGTGTCCACTATGGACACGCCGCGGCGGTCGCCGCGATTGGGGCGGAGGGGGAGAAAGGCGCGGCTATCATAGTGAGGGGGGTGTCCGCCTCGGAGGTGGACGCGGCGAGGGGGGGAGGGAGGCGGCGGATGCGGGATAGCCGCGTGCGGGGCGAGGACGCGGCGTGCGTCCCTATAGCCGCGCCTATAGGCGCGCCTCCTATAGCGGAGGACAACCGCCGCGGCTGGCGATTTTCCGATTTTTTTTTTTTTTTTTTACACTTCAATTCACCTATAAATACACCCCACTCCATTCATTATTTTCACACCATTCCAATACAACATCTATACAAATTTCTCTCACTACAATTTTGGGTCGGAAATGAACAATATGTGGAGAGACAACTGGAATGCTATGCTTCAACAGATGAACAATAGTGTGGGCAAGTAGGGGAGGTGGTGGCGTTGCGTAAACTTGGTAGTGATTTGTACTAGATTCAATGTAGTGTGTACTTTTAATTTTAATTTTAAATTAGTGTGTTTAATTTTAATTTTAATTTTAATTTTAATTTGTATTTTAATTTAATTTAAAGTTAAATTTTATTTTTATTCTTAATTCGTATAGTCGACTTCGTCTACGTACGTATATCCCGATAAATTTTTTCGTAATTACTTGAAACATTAATAAAATGAAAGTTGATTATAAAATTTGGGGGCTATTGGAGGTGTCCACTATAGTGGCGGAAATAGAATTTTGGGGCTATGGACAAAAATCCGGGGCTATGGACACAAAACTGGGGCGGGGCTATTGGGCGTGTCCACCTTATAGTGGACACCCTAATGTATATAAATCTTTATATGTAAGCATACGAAGCAATGTATAGTCACTGTTGTGTATTGAGTAACTTTGGAATGTGAGAAAAGTAGAAAACTTAGTAAATCCCATTGAGTTGATTAGAATACACATTTTATATGGCGTGATACGATCAAATTTACTGGTAGAAAACGGAATTTCCTCGAGAAAAATATAATCTATTAATTACGTCACCCATAATTTATTTATTCTACTTCTTGTACAAAGAAACAAAATCTTCTTCACCAAACATCAGTTTCTTCTCTATGTAGAGTAGAGAGTGTGAAGAGTTTTTTCATTCGTTCTTCTCTATACAATAATTTCAAATAGAGGAAAAAATCAACAGCCTTTTGCAATAGCTCGTGGAATTCATTCCTCTGATCATCAAGCATCAGATACATAACAGCATCGCCTCAGCTATCGGAACCACCATTGCGGTGGCAGTACATCGGTTCGCCGGAAATTGGACTGATATTACTAATCTTTGACGAGCCATCGACGGCCATGAATCTTGTAACCACCAAATGCAGTGTCAATGGAGCTTTCATTGCCGCTCTCTGCACTGGTGTACCCGGATTTGCGTCGGTGCTTCTTCCTCTTCGAGCTACTACTGCTGTCGCTGAAGCTCCCAATAAGGAGGGGATCATCAATTCCTCGGATCACTGCCTTCGCCGAGGAAATGCAACTGTCGTCCTTGGTTCTCTTTTCCTTCTTTATGTTCTCGGAGATCTTATGCAGCTTTTGGTTAAACTTAGTGATTCCTTTCTCTACTGGCTCTACTGCTTGAGTGACTGTGAACTTCACATCATTCACAATCTGCATAGAAAAGTGCAGAAAAACAGATTTTAATACCATCAGCAGGAATTCGACATCAGGCGAAAGTAATGACTGGCACAGAAAAACCGGGTTTTTGTTAAATGACGATGAATGAAGCACTTACCATTGACACAATACCTGGGTGAAAGCATAGGATACTTCTACACAAATATGCTAACGAATAATTTCAATATTGCAGAAGAGTTGAGTATAAGAAGAAATGAGAAGAACTTACATATTCACCACCCCCGAGAAAAACATCCTTAACGCTCTCTCTAATTGTCATTCCACTTCTGGCTTCATAATCAGGTTGAGGAAGGCGCAGCTTTGTGGGGCGTTCACTATCCCTAACCTCATCTGGGTCCAGAGGACAATCCACGGATGCATAATCTCCAAGGACTGCAACACTTCCAGAAAAGCGATCTCCCATTAACTCATAAGGCGTTGCCGGGAAAACATAAAGGTGAACCACAGAAGCAAGACCCATCTGTCCTGGACGAATGCACAAACATTCATAACATAAAATATAATATCAAACTATAATACGAGAAGAAATTGAGTACTGAGCCCATTGTGTATCTATCAAAATCAAGATATTGATATTAACAACGGAAGCCTAAACATAATTAACGAAAATCGGTCAAGAGCAGCAGCCAAGAAAATGCAGCTTAACATAATTACCTCTATGCAGATGATGAAGTCCTGAACACTGGATTTAAATTGCAAGGACTCAGCTATTGGACTTTTAAATAAGCCAACGGCATAGAAAAGAGCTATTGCAACCCCTTGCCACCAAGTTAAGAACACAATTGACTTGAATGTCAGAAACTTGTACAGTGGTTTGATGTGCGCCAATTCATTTTTGTGATGGCATAAAAATGAACTAAACAATACAAAGCCCATGACTGACTGAAATTTAAAACCACAGCCATATACGGGTACCTATAAAACAAAGAAGGAAAAAATTGTTAAGAGTAACCAAGCTTCTTATCCATTCATTTGAGCTACTCACTTTGAGTAAATCTTAAAGGAATAAAATCCATAGGAATCGAGATTAAACAGAAGCAGCTACTGCGTATGAAGGTTATAAATCGATATGATTACTTTTTTCATTAGATAAAACAAAAATTGGAGTACCAAATTCTTTAAAACAATGTACATCACACTAGCTTATAAGTATAGTTTCACTTCAATGAGTGGTGCATCAAAAAAGTAGCATAGGCTTTTCACTCTAGCCAATCCAAGAAAAAACATGGTTGCCTACTTTTTTCCTAATATTTCAGGCTTCTCATGGTCCCACCTTTCTGCCTGCTACATGTGTGTCACAATCTTGAAGGGTTGCAGGTAATCAAAAATAAGTTCCAATATCTAGTCAATACAAATATTCAAAGGATGTAACGTACCCACAATTCCATTTGAAGTCGCCTTCACAATACACATCAAAAGCTTCGAGAATTACTGCTGAAATAGCGGTCAGTGCTTTTATTATCATCTGCCATCGAAGTTTCCAAACTTGTCAAAGCATGGTGATTGGCAAGATAAAAGAGTAGAAATAGTGAACGGCAGAACACACTGAAAGATTACAAATGAAGATGGAACTTACATACTGAACAATTCCAAACTTGATAACCTGAAAAACCCACTGACCAAGTTTCCAAGGCTTCAAGATATAATTCATCGGAAAAGGATGCCTCACAATTCCCCTTTCATGACCATGATCATCTAGTAGGGGTGCTTTCATACCTGCACGCCCTTCCCTCCTCATAAACTCAATTGCCCTCTCTTCTCCGCCTAATTCACCATGTGAAAATTGGATGATCTTGTTCCGGCAAATAGTTAGTTACTCTACTTTAGCAAGAAGTTTGATGACCAGGGGCCATGTGAACTAGCATAATGTTATACAAGTTTTTTTGAAGCATTCATTGATCTGCTAACTTATGGAGTATAAGAAGTTAATATGTGCAATTACAGATACTAATTGAAGAACTTCAACATTAAGAAGGAAGCTTGATCATATACCTAAACAAGCAATTAGATACCTCCCAAAGCAATACATGGCAAAGGACTCGTAGCAATCACGAGCAATCCCAACATCAACACTAATTGCTGGGTGTACCATAGAAACAAACTGCAAACAGAAGACCTTGCTTGAGAAGGAAGTAATATCTTAACTAGATTTTTCACAAGCAACTCTCACCAGAAAAACTCACATAAAGAGTGAAACCAAGAATACATCTAATTTGAAGCAATTCAAGATATCAATCAGGAAAGTGTACTTCATAATAGAAGTACAAAACTAATTAGTACCAACAGTGACTAATCCGCCTACCTGACTGTGTGAGAAGGGATCCATTCGGAAATATTGTCTTACGAAAAGTAAATTAACTGAAGAGAAAAGTGATCCCACTACAGAGAATTAAAAAAAATTATTGAAATCATACTAAAAAAACATGCTGTAGGCTTGCATAAGCCAATAAATAACACAGTTTGTAAATTTAAATATGGATTTGAAGACGTTAACAAAGTAACTCTAGTGCTGCAGAGCAATGAAGGACCCTAATGCTACTATTGGCAGAATTACCGATACACTGAAGCTTGTAGCATCATAGTGCTTCAAGCCTTCCGCATGAGAATCATCTACTAATCTTAGGCGATTCACCGTACAGTGACCATAATATTGATACAAAATCTTTGCAAACTCAGAAAATGTCTAAATTTTCACCTGATAGGCACAATGAATTCATAAATAACACTGCTATACCATCTCATCTTTCACCATATAAGCAGTCTTATTATCTCTTAATCACAACAAAATACTGCTAAACACAAACTCAATTAAACAGAAACATCTTCCAATACACCAAAATTTCCACTTCTATAACACATCCACCAACAAAATCAACAAAACATCTCATGATCAATCATAACTATTCAGCTAAACCAGACAGAAAAGGACAAAAAGACATGGAAAAGCTTACTGATTCAACAGCATAGCATGGAACCATGAGTACCACTCCTATGAGAAACTTTTGCTCCTGCAATCACCAAATCGCCGTTAAAATAAACAAAATCCGCAGCAATTTGAAAGGTCGTAGAAACGGTTGAAGTGGAACCTCGGGATTCTTGTAGGCGGACAAATGCTCGAACATGAGGTATATGGAGAGGGTGAGAGTGACGACGACGAAGGTACCGGCGATCAAAACTGCCCATATAGGCGTTGAATATATTCGGCGAGCCAAATTAGGAGATGATAATAACCTGAATTGACGATTCTCAGCAGCATCAATTCGAATTCAGCTGACTCCGATTGGGAATTTGATTGATTTCGATCCGTGGAATTGGAAGCTCATGTAGATTCGGTTTCGTATCGCGGTAGGAAAGAAGGGGTTTGAATTGAAGACTGGAGGATGGGACGATTTCATACGACGACAAATTATGACTATTTTATTTTATTTTTTAAAATACTTATTCCTATTAGTGTCTATTGTTATTTTTGGGGTAATTATTAAAATGTTGGGTTAATTTTCATCTTGAGTCTTGACGCAATTTAGAATTTGAATTACGAATCTGTGTTTATATATTACAGAATTGTTTGACTTTGATTATCGTCTTTGTATATTTCTAGAATGTACAACCTCCTTTTGCCATTAATTATTTTTCCTTTTTTTACATGTTCGTCAATATATGTCTTATTTCATTTTTACCATATTTGGTAAGTGTGTCATATTTTTCACTAACTTATTTCACTCACATTTTATTATAAACCAATATATAAAAGTAGGCTCCACATTCCACCAACTTTTCTACCCACTTTATTTCATAAAGTCAAATAATTTCTTAAAACTCGTGCCGATCAAATATGGAACATTTAATAGCGGACGGATGGAGTAATTTTCATGGTTTAGGAGATAGTGGGCTTTTGTCTTTCACGTGGATAGGCTTTTTTAGTGCTTGATAAAAAAAATACATTCATAAGAGCGTTCACAATGGTGCAAAAATCGGGTGGACGATTCGTTTTACTCGTCCGCGATCGTCCGCCCATTGTAGAGGGAAGGACGATTGGGCGGACGAGTCGGGCGACCGATCTTTCGGTCGGGGTCAATGCCTCGCCCGACCCCTCGTCCGCCCATTGATGCGTTTTTGTGATTTTTTTTATCTCTAAACTTCTATATATACTCTCTCCTTCATTCATTTTTTACACGGTCGACGACGATATGTCGATGTTCGGCGGTGGCGGTGGTGGCGCCCGTTGGCCCGGCCACGAAGATTACCGGGTCGAGACTCTTGGATCTGTGGGTCCACTTTCGTTTACGAGTCTGAGTTCGATCCATTCTTCAACACCGACGCCTACCGAGTCTAGGAGATGGAGTCGAGCTGTGGGCAACCTTCCACTCGTGAGACAACAAGGAGGAAGAAGAGGATGGCGAGGAAGGAAAAAGCGACAGTCGTCCCACTCCCATCCAACGATCCCAACAACGAGTACGTCGTGGGGCGTACAGACTACACCATGGACGAGTACATGAAGGTGGTTGAGTGTTGGGTCGATATATCGGAAGATTCGATATACGTCAACCACCAGACTTCGGCCAGGAAGTGGGATCGCATTGATGCCAGATACAACTCGGTGAAGCTGAGTTGGGCATATAAGCGGAAAAAGGAGCAGCTCCACAAGTGTTGGGATCAGATCAAGCTCCACGTCAACAACTTCAGGGATATCTACGCGAAGTTGAGGGACGGAAGAGGCAGCGGAGAGAGCATGGAGGATGTCATTCAGAAGGCAATGACCGAGTACCAGTCGAAGTACGGGCAGCTCAAGTTCTATGACATCTGGTTGATCTTGAAGGACAAGCCGAAGTTCGACGGAGGGATATCGGTCGCACCCTCAGCGCCGAAGCGGATGAAGAACACCACCAGTGGCGATTACACGAACAGTGGCGGCCCGTCGCCTATGGATCTCAACGCTGAGCCGTAAGGAAGTTTCGGCACGCCTACGTCTACTTTTAGGCATCACGTTGGCAACAAGACTGCCAGAACCCAGGCAAAAGGGAACGCAGCCGCGTCTGGATATGCTCCTCCGCCTGCGCCATCTACTCAGCTCGTGGCCTCAGTGTTCCAGGAGTTCGGTGGTTTCGCGAGAGTTACGACTATAGATTGGTACATGACTTAACCGCTAGCCTTCCAAGTATCAATTCGTCATTGTTGAAAGGGCAAGTGTTTAAAAGTAATTACTGCATGACTAAATTGCCCTGACTTGGTTTATGAATGACAACCGAAGCATAAATTCGTCATTGTTCTCATAGGTCTTCTAATCCAAACAAACCCCTCCCCCCCCCAAAAAAAAGGTTGAAAATTGATGGGGTTGGCAGCGGAAACATGAATAAATCAGAGAACTAGATCTATTTAGCAGATTATTTAGACAAACTATATTCGCGCAATTATCACATGTATCATTCTCATAACTTGAATTAAAACATGCTTTTGATTAATTGAAATCTAAAACATGCTTTTCTATGGAATAGAAGTTGTACCTTCTTGATTCTCCAAAGAATCGCGGATGGCTTGCTACTTCTCCACGTGTCGATCTTCAATACTCGACCACGGATCTTCTGACTGGTTCCCAAACCGTATTCCGATATCAGTGTGGGCTGATCTCACCAGAACACTAGGACTCGAATAAAGAAGACATAAATTCTCACGGAGGAGAGCTGAAAAAATCGTCCATTTCTTAATGCAATGGGGACGAAAATTTTCAATAAAATATTATGTGTGTTTGTCTCTCCTTTATTCTACTATTTATATTAAGTTCATATTGGACCGAGACAGAGATCTATGGAAGGTTTTGGATATGACATACCCCAATTAGCTTAGGACTAATTAAATTGAATCCACAATTTAATACAAGCTTATATTGGAATATTATTTGTAGCCACTACAGAAATAATATTGCACTGCCCATCCAAATCTTAAATTACGAGTAATCCAGGTTTCCATTTTAAATAAAATGTTTATTTCCCGCACTAAAGATATAAATGTCCATTAATTAATTATTGTCTGCTATGGACGAAAATTAATTAATTTCTTATTAATTCCAAGGGTGGACTTAGCACGAAACACTTATTTATTATTCATAGAGTAATCAAATTCCAACTAGCTAGGTTCCGGATAATAAAACCTTATTTAATTAATCTCTGTGAAGAGATAGCGTTTCTAAAGCCTATGATTAAGGACGAGCCTGATATAATAAATCTCACATTATAGATAAATTATCTGGTCTCATGGTCTGATTATTTATCTCCATCAATTTTAAAACCTGACAAATCTATGTTCTTACACAAATACCCTCATATTAACATATTTTTTTTACACAAACATCCTTTGTTTTTATTTCTCTAATTTTAAAAGTATACTCTATTTATTATGAAAGTTAATTAAAATAGATAATATTATCATTATTTATTTTAATTATTATTTTAGAAACCCTATCGTTGGGGAACAGTGGTGCAAACCCAAACTCCACATTAGTATGATATTGTCCGTTTTAGGCAAAACCCTCACGATTTTGCTCTTGGGGTACTCCCTAAAAGACCTCATACTAATGGAGTTGAATTAACACATATATATGCTTACGACTCTTGTTTATTCTTCAATGTGGGATATTGTTTGCCTCCATACCTATCAAAAAACATAAAAAATAAAATGAATATTTCCTACCAAACGTGTGTAGTTATATGGATGATAATTTAGGATAATTTTATAAACCTACCAAACTATACCAACATTGTTTTTTTAACTTTTTTTTCCCTCTTACTTATTTCTATTTTCCTATTATTTTACCGATTGGAAATTAAATTTCATAATACTATATAGATTTGTTACTACTATAAAACTAATTTTATACTAGTACTAGTAGGAAGAGAAAGACATAAAGAATAAATCTTTGCAGGCGGTGGAGTAATTAAAAAGAACTTCTTCACTAAACACACCCTAAGGCCACACGCAACGCGTTACGCGGGTGACCCGTGTTTCGTTACGGAGTGACGGATCGGTGGCGGGACCCGTTGCAGCATCTCGTCCCGTCACTATCACGCCGGGCCGCCCGTCCCTCCGAGACCCGTTGCGTGACGCCCACTCGCATGCCCGCGAGTGAGATTCGTCACGCTGACACAATAAATCATTTTTTTAAAAAAAATCGAATTAAAATTAAAAAAAAATTTAAAAATTGCAAACGGTAATGTTACCGTTTTTATAGCCGTTTTCATTTTATTTATTTTTTTTTATTTTTTTTACTCTATAAATACTCCTAATTCATTCTCATTTCACACACAATTACACATCTATTCTTCCCAAACCATCTTCATTTCCTCTCCAATTTTCATCGCAAATCATCTCTCTTTTATTCTTCCCCAAATTTAATCCATCTCATGGATCCGTATGAGCAAATGCGTCGAATAATGGAAGAATCACTTGAAGAAGATCGACGCCGGGAGGCGGAGGAAGCCGCGCCGCCCCAAAGACGCTCCCGGATTTACATCCATCGTAACCGGGAGGAAGCCGCCGCAAGGTTAGTCCGCGACTACTTCTGCGATAACCCGATGTGGGGAGATACCTACTTCCGTCGCTATTTCCGCATGCGGCGACCACTATTTCTCCACATCGCAAATACATTGGCGGTCTGGGAAGAGTTCTTCCAAGAAAGGTTCGATGCCGTCGGACGTCCCAGCCACACGACGCTGCAGAAATGTACGACAGCAATCCGTCAGCTTGTGACTGGACAAACAACGGACGTGTTCGACGAATACCTCCACATTGGAGACAGCACTGGGAGAATGTGCTTGCTCCAATTCTGCAAAGGCGTCCGGGCAGCCTTTACCTACAAATTTCTCCGGAAGCCAAGCACGACAGATTGCCAGTTTCTGCCCCGCCTTCACGACAAGTGCACGGATTCCCCGGAATGCTTGGCAGCGTCGATTGCATGCACTGGCAATGGAAGAATTGCCCGGTGGCGTGGAGAGGGTCGTTCACGAGCTGCCATAAAGGCACCCACCCCACCATTATACTCGAGGCCGTCGCCGACTACCGGTTATGGATCTGGCATGCGTACTTCGGGGTCCCCGGCTCAAACAACGACATAAACGTGATCCACCAATCCGACCTCTTTACCGAAGTTTTGGATGGTAAAGCTTCGGCCATCAACTTCACCGCTAACAACCGGCGCTATAAAATGGGGTACTATCTTGCCGACGACATCTACCCGAAGTGGCCAACCTTCGTGAAGACGTGCCCCATGCCTGTGAACGCAAAGCAGACGCTTTTTGCGCAGAAGCAGGAGGCTGCTCGGAAGGATGTGGAGCCGGCGTTCGGGGTTCTCCAAGCGCGCTTCAACATTATCAAAGCCTCGGCTCGTACGTGGTTCATGGAGAGAATGGTCGACATCATGCATACGTGCATTATCTTGCACAACATGATTGTCCAAGACGAAGGACCCGAGGCGGGAAATTGGTTCGACCCTGAAGCCCCCGGAAGCTCAACCGCAAGTAGTCCGGCTCGAAGTGGAGTGCATCCTTCTATACAAGAACAATTGTCTATTCGAGCAAGGACACATGACTCTTCCGCCCACGCCCAACTCCAAGATGATCTAATGGAGCTCATTTGGGCAAACTTTGGTGGAGAAAATTAAATTATGTATTTTGTAATTTTTTAGGATTTTTAATTATGTTTTTTTTTTAAATTTTTTACAAATTTTATGTTGTAATATTATTTTATTTTTAATGAAGTGTGTTGTTTATTAATTGAATTTGTCGGAAAAAAAAATAAAAAAAATGAAATTGAATGTATAGTAATTTAAGGGACGGTTAAGGGACGGATAAGGGACGAAGGGTTGCAGGTTCCATCTCTTAGTTAAGGGATGTAGTAAAAAAGTACAGTGGGGCATGTAGATAGTAATTTAAGGGACGGTATAGTGACAGCGTTGTAGATGACCTAATTCTTTATTACCGGGTAAACGGCCCCGGCTTTAGTTCGATTTCGGATTCGGACTATCCAGATGCACATTTTTCCGGCCCAATCCTGATTAGGGTTTCTCTATAAAATCCAAGTATATGCATCTCTTCCTCACTCTTCCAATCTACAACACAAAGTATTGAACTCCTTCGCTCTAGATCTCAATTTGAGAAATCACCCAAATTTCTGTCGTTATAGTTTTCATTTTCTTATTGTTATTTCTATTTCCGCAGGCCTCAATTTATGCATGTAGCAACCCGGGCTCCTCTGAAAATTCATATGAAGAATGAAGTCCCAAAGCTCGTGCGATAACGACGCCGTTTAGTGTTGCAGATTTGCCGCTGTACCTTCTCACGGCCTATTTGTGTCAAAACAACGGCAACAATCATTCATCTGCACTCGTAATTTCTCTCTTTGTTTTTGTTTATTTTTTTTAATAATTGGATTGCCTCACCACACCTTTAGCTTGTTTTCTGAAATTTTTCAATGAAAAATTGAGCTAGTCATAGAGGCAAAGATTTAGCGGCTTTCACGTGGGGGTTTACAATTTCCCATTGTTTTACCTCTAAAAATGTCCGCTATATTTGATGCACAATTCCAGATTTTTCGAAATTAGGTTTTGGCTATGATTAAAAGATTATCCGCGCTTCTGAGATTTCCAATCGATGAAGTAGATTGATAATAATGGTTGAATTTCTTAATATGAGCCAATTTATTAATTTTTATTTATTTATATGCTTTGGTTGTGATGATTAATAATCAGCTTAACGCCAGTTCTGCTTCAGAAAATTCTTGATCGATAGAGCTGTATAATTATCTGAACCTTATTAAATTTATTTTTTAATAGGTTTTAATTCTATTTTTAACTCAATTTCCCCAATTTATCTTGTTGAGAATTTAATCTTTTTACTGCCCGTGATGGTTGTTGGATAGTATATGAGGTGCAGTGAATCCGAGTTCTGCTTATGCAGATGAACCTCTCGGTGGATCTACATTCCTATTGATTATAATTAACATGCTGAGGCAAATATGTTTTCTTAATGTAATATTCTGTATATCATTTGAATTTTATAAGGATTACTTTTAATTTGTTTAGACAGAGAGTTTTACTATACCCTCTTTCTTGGTTTTTTAACATCTTATTGATTGAGGGTCTGAAAAACTCGTATATCAAAGGTGTTGTCATCAGCTTCTTCTTTCGATTTTGCAACGAGACTGGAGTTAAATAACAGCACTAGATTATTCTGTAAAGTTGCTATTTTCATTTATGATAGTGTATTGGTTTAATTTTGTTTCTGTTGTGTTTGGATTTAATTTTTATGTGATGAAAGGTTCCTTTGTTTGTGTAGATATTGAGTTTTACTATATCTCTAAATCTTGTAGGTTGAAGGTCTGAAACAATGTTTTAGTTGTATAATTCCATTTTTTAATTTTTATGTGTACTCATATAAATCGGTTTTGGTTGTGTGTGGATTATTAAGTTATTGCCATCACTTTCCAACTACATCTTCAAATCGGTCATCAAATAAACCCTACTATCAATTACTATGTGCTTCAGCTAACGGTTGGTTTAAAGGAATTAACCTCTGATTTGATTGATATCTAAATACCGACTTGCGCTTCTCTACTCTTATATTCTTTAAATTGACCTTAAATAATTCATGCCTAGCACCTCTAGGCAAGAATTACCAGAGATATAGGGTAGCGAAAGCCTTTCATACATACCCAATGGCACCTATTAATCAATAAATTTTCTATCTAGATTGCGAAAAACTATTTACTATAAGCAGTGAACTGGATGAAGGTTTTTAGTGAAACGCTACCGTTAAAATTAGGAGCCATTTGTCCTTTTTGCTGAGATCATCATGAAAACTAGTTCCAATTTCACTATTATGGAACAATTGAGAAAATTGAAATGTTATATTCGATTATTCGAGTTTCAAAATTATGGAAATGGCCAAAAATTCAATGAAGAATTATGATTTAATAATATTTATCCCTAAATTAAAAAATAAAATGAGTTTTCTAATTTGATAACCTTTTAGTAAAAAATAAATTAGAATTGTAAAAGCAGTATTCAATATATGGATATTACATTCATATCTCGATATAAGTAAAAATAATTTTAAGTGATAAAATTAATTTACTAAAAGCTAATATTCAACAAAGTATGATTACTCCTATATAAGTAAAATCAATATTCGATATATTATAAAATAATTATAATTTAACCACCTGTGTGGGCAATATAACAATATTAACTTAAACCACTGATCATATAAATCATGCAGCAAGTGAAGTTAATTTAAAAAGTAAGCATGCGTAAGCTATTGTCCAACGTAAACCAACTGAAATATAAAGTTGCAAAAGTTAGTAATTGAAAAAGTAAGCACATTACAAAAATTTGACAATGAAAAGGGTGTAGTAATTGACTCCAAACGCTGCCGTTTAATTGGCACAGCAGCCCCTGCTGTGTTCCCACCACAGCAGGGGATCCTCCCCCATCGTGATCCCGTTACTTTCATGGGGAGCACACGAATACTAGAATAGTAGTAGTTTTTTTTAGAATTCATAAGCATTTTGCTCCTTTTTTGTGATTGTGTGAGTTTTTCTAGCAGCAAACAAGTTATATTTGGTGAACAAGTCAGCATCTAAATCAAATATTCATTCAAAACCATATTTGTTGTTTAGTAGTCGTATGTTTTACTACATAGTCCATTTCAGTATTTCCATACTTATCTAAGACATGTATATATGCTTTCATTCCAAGACATACACTATTATAGCAAAGCACAAGTATGCTTGAACAAGAAACATTAACATCTTACTCCTTAAAACCCCATTTATTATATTTACCACAAACAATGCAAAAAACACAATCCCAACCAAAACTCCCACATTTCAACGCTCTTCTTCTTCATCATCTTCGTCATAGCTCAGAACTTGACACACAGAATTCTCCACGTCCACTCCCTCATCAATAGAAAAGTATGACTTCCTCCCAACTAGTTGAGCAACCTTCTTGGCAGGCCCCGAGTCACGTGGACTCCTGTTGCAGCGAGCGATCCTCAGCCTCGGAAGAAGGCCAGGCGCTGCCACAACACATCCAGGAGACTTCTCCCCCTCTCCCTCTCCCTCTCCCCCCACACTGCTATGAACTATAATCTCACTAGGAATCTCCCACCTTTTCTTCACCCGGCCCTCGCCTTCATTAGCCCTCGTCTTCCCCACGGAAAAAGACCGCGTCTTCTCAACCCTTTTCCCTGCATCACCATCACTCTCCAGCAACGATATCTTCCTCATCGCCGAAGCCTGAGACGCGCCCTGATTAAACCTACTCGCCACCACCCTCCCCGGCCTAGACGCCTTCTTGTTTGGAACCGATTTCTCGCCATCCCTAAACAGCTTCTTTGGCTGGACTGAGCTTAAAACAGATTCTTCCTTCTTCACAGCCTTTCTTGAACCAATGGTGGTCACGGCTTGCCTCGATTTCGCAGCAAATTTCCTCGATTTCGGGCTCAAACTGCAGCTCTCCACCCTCTCCTCATCAATCCCCTGCAACTTAAACAAGCAAGATTGCCTCCTACTCTGCAGAGAGGTGGTGTTGATCACCATCTGCCTCGATTTCGCCGCCCCGAAAATCTCCGAAGGCCCCAAACTCATCCCTCTACGCCCTGCAGAAAGGATTTCTGCTGGCCCTAAACTAATCCCTCTTCTGTTAGCCTTTGTTCTAGCGCCCAAATTCGAAATCTCATCATTCTTGCTGCCCTGTTTCTGCTCCATGAACTTCACCGCAACGACTCTCCCTCTCTTCTCCACAGCTCCGGCGCTCTCCTTCTCCGCTTTTAAAGCCTCCAATCTCGAGTTCAATCGCGCCATTTGCAACACGATTTCTTCAATCTCCTCGTCGATTTTCAAGACTCGATTTTTCTCGAAACCCTTGTCCTCGATTGCTCTCATTTTCGATCTCTGAACTGATTCGACCTCGGTGAGCTGCTTAAACGGTGTCGTAGAGGTCGATTTGGGGAAAGGGGAAACAGAGGGGAATTGATTTTGATTCAATGATGCGAAAACTTGATTTTCTTTATCAGAAACGGAATCGAAAGAGGAATTAGGGTTTCCGAAAGTCGGCTTCAGAGATACCCAGGGCTGCTTGCTTGCCGCCAAATCTTCAGAAATCTCGCCGTTGTCGAAGGCGGCGTTGTTCCATATCTGCAGATCGGCAGAAGAATCCGCAGCGTCTAAGAACTGCGGCACGCTCATTTTTTTTTCACTAAAATAGGCTTCGAATTGATCGATTGAAGAACAAAATGTGACCGAAATCTTGAATAAGAAATCGGAGGAAATGGATTGAGTTTGAAAAGAAATTTTTGTGATGTTTATGTTGGGGTTTTAGACCGTTTGAGTTTCAAATAAACGTTATTCAATAGCCAGCTCCATCGTGGCCGTTGGATGGGAAACGCTCCGATTTATTTAATGGTTAATTTTGTGTTGAAACTTGAAACTTCAATTAAACTTCCAAATGTGAATGTAATTAAAACGCCATAATGAGTTTCGTAGTAATTAAAATTTGAGAAAAGATAACTTAACAAAAATTGTATATACAATATACCCTTTAATTTAGTTCTATTTTTAGGATATAATTTTATGTCTAATTTATCCTTATTTAATATTGAATATTTTTACTCTATGGCCATGTTTGGTTGGCGGGAAAGTAAAGTTGGCAAGGAAAATGATTCTTGGGAAAATGAATCCCGGGAATATGATTTCTAATTCTAATAACTTTACTTTCCCGTGTTTGGAAAATATCAAGATTTGAAAGTATATATTTGATTTAAACACTAAACTAAAAATATATTTATCATTTTTTATTTATAAAAATTAATAATACATATTATTTAATAAATTATTAATTACCAATGATAATAATTATATTATTTTATTTATTATTACGATGGATAGTTTAAATATGGATTATACATCATAATATATAATAATATAATAATAAATAAGATTATTATTATTATTATTATCATCATTATATTTACTTAATTTTTAATTGTATAAATTTTATAATTTAAAATTTCACTACAATTTTATTGTTAATTACTAATTTATAAATTAATAATTATTATATTATTATATAATTATAATTATATTTAATTATTTAATAAATTATATTATTATGATAATAACACAATGTCCTTTTTTTAAAATAACTCCTATATAAGGGAGGAAATTATAAATAAACTCCTATACTATAGATAGGAGGAAAATACAACTGATGTTGTCAAGAGGGCTCGAACTCAGCACCTCATGCAATAATGTCTAAACTCTTTGCCGCTAGGACAAAGGCTCTGGACTTATTATTATTATTATGATGATGATAAAAATAAAAATAAATATTAATAATATAGTTATAAATATGATAATTTGAATTATAGTTATTTATTATCCTGAAATTAAGTATGGTTTATACTTTTAAATTATTTTTAAAACATTGTAATAAATGGTGGTGGTGGTGGTGGTGGTGATAAACTGTACTATATTGCATTAAATATGTAAGAATCCTAAAACTGAGAAAAAAATACCTAAAAAAAGTTAGGATTCAGAATCCTGGAAAGTTGTACTAACTTTCCTTGTTTCAGGATTTTTATTACTTTCTCAGTTTGATTAAAAACGGAAACAAACACAAGAATTTAAAATTTAATGAATCAGATTACTTTCTCAGACAGAATCCTGGCAACCAAACATGACCTATTAGTTTAGGAAACCCGCATTGATTTAGATTATGAATTATTTATGGTAATACTAATTAACACACTACATAATTAAAGTACTATATAATTTAATAAAGTAACATAAGCATATTTTTTAAAGAAAATTATGTTTGATCATTTTATACTTTAGTATTTAGTATTTTTTGTCATTTGTATTATTTTTTCATAACTTGTTTGATCTTTTTTTTGTTAATTTTTTTTATTTTAAATTATCATGCGAATAAATCATCAATGTTGTGACAATAAAATAATTTAATATGTGAAAAAATAAATTAAAATAATAAAGCATTTCTATATTTGATATGTGGAATGTATGAGAAAATATTATAGCCATAATGATTTAACAGCTCTTGCATTATCTTTTTATTTTTGTGCTATTTTCTTTTAATACTATTTTTCCTTAGCCTGTTTCCTTTTTCATTATATCCAAAAGCAGATATATGAATACTTTTTATTTTAATTAAATTTTAGTGATGGGTATTTTTATACTAAGAAAATATTAATTATTATTTCTTTTTTAATTAACATGAAGGGTGTTTATAGTAGAAATTAAGTACATATACAGGTAGTTGCATTTATATTTATAATTTTTAGAATTATTCAATCATGAAACAGTTCGATGCAAATTAATTTTTTTACTTATTTTTTAATATTATATCAATTTTAATTACATTTCATGATTTTTTATTCTAGATGTAGAGAGTAAAATGAAATTGACTTAGTGTTAATTAAGTTGTTGAATGACGATACTCATGAATTGAGTACATATTCTAATACTATCATTTTTATAGTTTACACTTTTTTGCTTTAGTCATTTTATAATTTACAATTTTTCAATGCGAATGACTACCGATTAGTTGGGTGACAATAAAAAATGTATTTTTCTGTAGTATATATTGAATTCATTTATGTTTCATGGTTTTTAAATAATGTAGAGTCGCGAGAAAATTGATCTAATGATTACCGATTAGTTGGATGACAATAAAACATTAAATTAAATATATATACATGTAGTCACTTTTAGAATCATTCAATAATAGTAAATTAGTATGTGAATGACTATTAATTTTGTTTCATGTTTTTTCACTCAAGAAGAGTACATAAATTGATTTAGCTATAGACTTGATTTACTTATGTACACTTCTTGACTGAAAAACAAGAAACAAAAGTGCAGTTATGTAGCTTTATGCTAGAATGAATTATCTTTCCTAAGGCCATCCACAATAGGAATAGCCCAGCAATAGCCCAGCCATAGCCTAGCCACTGCCATATCATCAGCACTAAAAATCCTCCTGCCACATCAGCCACAGCCTAGCCACATCATAAATAGCCCAGCCACATCAATAGCCACATCACTAATAACAATGATATAAAATGACATAATTAACAATCACACAATATACGGAATTTAATTTATGAGACATATACGGGAAACATTAATAATACTATCCACATCACTATTAACAAATATATACAAAATGAAATAATTAACAATCACACAATATACGGAATTAAATTTACGCCACAAAAACGAGAAAATTCACTAATATTAATAAAATTTAAAAAGTACATTAATTAAAAAAAATTACATAATTTAAAAAAAAACTAACGTCGTGCAGTCCTCCGCGCCCATAACTCTTCAATTAAATCCTTTTGGAGTCGAATATGAGCCTCCGTTTGGCGCATGTCGGCATGTGCTTGGAGGCGACCGTCTTCATCGTGGGGTACCCTACTCCGTACGTTAGGGGCGGCTACGCCGTGGCTTGGACCAGCTTCATTATCGTCGTTGGCCCAATCAGTCAGTTGTCCACCTTCATCTTCGACAATCATGTTGTGCATGATTATACATGCGTACATTATATCAGCAATGCAGTCGACGTGCCACAAACGCGTTGGCCCCTTAACCGCCGCCCATCGAGCCTGGAGTACTCGTTAATACAAGTGGTGCGAATGAAAATGACGGGCAAGTCGCGTATATATAGTGTTTCGGAAATAAAAAAAAATTAAAAATTCGCGCTAGGCGGTGCGCTAGGCGATCCGGACGCTGCAATAGCGCCTAGCGGATCGCCTGGCGCCGCGGAACCGCCGAGCGCTAGGCGGTTTTTTTCCGCGAAATCGGCTAGGCGGCTGCAATAGTTCGCCTAGCGCACCGCCTAGCGCCGGCGCTCGGCTAGGCGGTGCGCTAGACACTATTGTGGATGCTCTAAATGTGCAGTTATTAAACTTAGAAACTTAATCTTCCCTAAATAGTTATAAAAGGGTAAATATGTAATGTATAAACTATTGTGAATGTAAAATACCTAAATATTCCAATATTGTATACACAATTTTTGTTAATTTATCACTAATTTTGGAGGTCGCCATATTTCTCCTTATATTTTCTCTTTTTCTCATGTATCCTTTTTAATTCTCACTCGTTTTAAAATTTCATAAATGTTGGTTAATCCTATATTTTTATTATAAGTTCATGATTGAAAGTATCCTTTCCTATTTGATCTCTTCGAATTTCATATTCGAAGTTGCACTGATTTATAGTCAGAAATAGATTAGAAGTTAGAACCAATAGTTGATGACACCAATAACTTAATATAAATTTTTTTCATTGAATGAAAATGGTGAAATCCTTTTTGTAACGTTTGAGTCGGAGAGGTGTTTGATTGAGATCGATGACGAAATGTGTGGAAAGAATTCTCAGATCTTGTATTCAAAACTTGGAAGATTTTTCAGATTGAATTGTTGGGAAAAACTCAAAAAACCAAGTTTCCCTCCTATTCTCTTTTAAACATGCGCCTAACAGCCTTTTAACTAACTAATCAAATCCTACGGCTAGGATTAAAAGATCACTCAGCTGACGATCCGACGGCTCCTGTGTTTCCTCAGCTGATGGACTTGATTATGGCTTCAATCTATATCTGTGATTGCAACGAAGCAATTAACATCCACAAATCTCCACCTTCATTGCTTTGATGAATCCTCCAGCCATTGCTGCCCGCACATCCCCACCAATCTCAGACAAAGCTCAAACTTTTCCTTAGGCAGTGGCTTGGTTAGCATATCAGCCGGATTTACTGCTGTATCAACCTTGAACAGCCTCACTTTCCCACTTTCTACTTCCTCCCTTACAAAATGCAACCGCACGTCAATGTGCTTGCTGCGCTCATGGAAGACTTGATGCTTCGCCAAACTCAAGGCACCATTGTTGTCACACCCTATTGGAACTGCCTGTTGCTGCACTCCAAAATCAGCAGCTATCCCCCTAAGCCAAGTGCTCTCCTTCACAGCCGCTGTCAATGATATATATTCTGCTTCAGCTGTGGAGAGAGCCACCACATTTTGTAGCCCCGACTTCCAGCTAACAGCAGCTCCATACATGGTGAAAATGTACCCGGTTTGAGATTTTCTGGTATCTATGCTCCCAGCAAAGTCACTATCACAAAATCCAATCAGAGCATCTTCCTTATTGTAATCAGTGCTCTTGAACAGGATCCCTATGTCTCCAGCTCCTCTGAGATACCTCAGTATCCATCTCAAGGCTTGCCAATGCTCTCTGCCATGGTTGCTCATATACCTGCTGGTGCAGCTAATTGCTTGTGCCACATCCGGCCTAGTCCCAATCATGGCATACATCACACTCCCAACCACACTTGCATACGGGATATTCTGCATCTCAAGCTTCTCTTCCTCAGTTTTTGGAGATTGCTCCACAGTCAGTCTGAAATGTTGAGCAATAGGTGTTGCTGTCAATTTAGAGTTTTCCATTCTGAATCTTTTCAAGACTCTCGATATATAGTCAGTTTGGTTTAACCATATTTCCCTTCTTTCCCTATTCCTCACAATATTCATGCCAAGGATTCTCTTTGCTCCACCTAGATCCTTCATATCAAATGCCAAATTCAGATCATTCTTAACCTTTTGAACCTCAGTTCTCGATGCACCTGCCACCAACATGTCATCGACGTATAGGAGCAAGTAAGCCACAACAACTCCACCTCTCTTCTTGATGTATACACACTCATCATAGCTGGACCTTTCAAACCCATTGCTCAGCATATAATCATCAAACTTTCTGTGCCATTGCCGGCTGGCCTGCTTCAGTCCGTAGAGGCTTTTCTTGAGCAAGCACACCTTGCTCTCCATCCCATGCTTCACAAAACCCTCTGGTTGGCACATATAAATGGAGATCACCATGAAGAAATGCCGTTTTTACATCTAATTGTTCAAGTTCCCAGTCAAGTTTTGCCACCACAGCCAATAGGATTCTTATTGATGTGTGCTTTACTACGGGTGAAAACACCTCATTGTAGTCAATTCCTTGCTCTTGAGTGAATCCACGAGCCACTAGCCTCGCTTTGAATCTGATCCTTTCATTATCTGCAGATTCAATTTTCTTTTTGAACAACCATTTGCAAGTTATCAACTTCCTACCCTCCACCTTATCCACCAAAATCCAGGTTCCATTCTTTAGTAGAGAGTCTATCTCATCAATCATTGCTTTCAACCACTGATCCTTCTCCTTACAATTCATGGCTTCCTTGTATGAACCTGGCTCAGAGAATTCCACTTCCTCAGCCACACACAAAGCAAAGTATATCATATCAGAATCTGTATATCTAGCTGGGGGCCTTACATTTCTTCTCCTGGTTCTGTCCCTAGCTAGCTGGTATCCTGCTAACTCTGGTTGTGTTTCACCTGCTTCAGACATCTCTTCATCATCCTTATGTCCAGTAGTTCCCTTATCAATTTCCCCATCAGCCTCCACCTCAAACTGAGCCACATTCTGAGGTTGCTGCATTACCTGATTCTTGCACTTAAATGGCATTTCTGTTTCCACAAAAGTCACATCTCGGCTGATCAAGACCTTGTGGTTTCCTGACTCCACACACCAAAGTCTATAACCCTTCACACCAGTCTCATATCCCAGCATTACACATCTCACTGCCTTGGCATCTAATTTGGACTGCTTCAAGTATGCAAATGCCTTGCATCCAAAAGGTTTAAGATGAGAGTAGTCACCATAACTCCCATACCATCTCAGGTCTGGTGTATCTCCTTCAATGCTAGAAGATGGGCATTTGTTGATCAGTTTCACAGCTGTAGCCACAGCCTCTGGCCAAAACCTCTTCTCCATACCAGAAGAGAGAAGCATACTCCTCACTCTCTCCATGATTGTTCTATTGCCCCTCTCTGCAACACCATTTTGTTGTGGGTTCAATGGGACTGTGCGATGCCTCTTGATGCCCTTAGATTGACAGAACTCCCCAAACTCCTTTGACACAAACTCCAAGCCATTATCACTCCTAAGGCATTTCACCACACACTCTTTCTCCTTTTCAACAACAGCACACCATTCTTTAAATTTTGAGAGAGCCTCAGATTTCTCTTTAAGAATATATACCCAAAATTTTCTTGAATAGTCATCAATCACTGTCATATAGTACTTCCCTCCACCTATTGACAACACTGGGGAAGGTCCCCATAGGTCACTATGTACATAGTCTAAGGGATAATTGGATGTGTGTTTACCTTTCTGAAATGGCAGCTTCTTGGCCTTTCCCATGATACATTCCTCACAAGGTCCATTGAGCTTCTCCTCAACACCCGATATCACCTCTCTCTGTATCAATTCCTTGATGCTACCCATGGCTGGGTGCCCCAATCTTCTGTGCCACCTGACAGTATTTGCTTGATCACTTAACACAACTGCTGATCCATAGAGGTAGTACAGGCTGCCGTTTCTTCTTCCCTTCATAACCACAACTCCACTCCTCCTGACCTCCATAACTCCTTCAGATGAATGAAATGAACATCCCTTTCTCTCTAGCATTCCCAAGGAGATCAGGTTTCTCTTCACCTCAGGTATGTACCTCACCTCACCTCACTCAATATGGCAGAGGAATTATCATCAAGCCTGAACCGGATCTTACCAATCCCTTCAATCTTGCAAACTTGATTATTTCCCAGAACTACAGAGCCATGAGCCTCTGAGATCTCCTCAAACAATTCAAGAGCTGGACACATGTGCAGGCTACATCCCGAGTCTAGAATCCATGGCTCTCCACACCTTTCTCCATAACATTCAAGGCATGTGGAACCTCCATCTCCTGCACACAATCAGAGCTCGATTTGGAGGGGCCATTTTCTTGCGCTTGCTTCCTCTTCCATGCGAAGCAATCTTTCTTTAGATGGCCCGGCTTCTT
>NW_024598568.1:0-33958 GCF_004379255.2 Salvia splendens | reverse complement strand
CTCCTTGAACATCAAGAAAACAAGCATTAGCACGCTCCGATGGAGACTGACATCACAAGCGTTGTCACAATAGAGAACTTTGCAGCTATGGTATCCTTCCTCCCCAGCTCATTCGAGACGCGCACACTGTTGAGAAGAGAATGGAATACATTAGTCCTCAAGACAACGAGCCAGACACGCACCTTAATAAGAACGATGGCTACCTTACTGCAGATAGGAAGCCTCCCGACACCACTGTAGTCCAGCCAGTGATGATAAGACTACAAGAACGCCACCAAACATAATTTGTAAAAATCAACCAATTAAACGAGATGAAAGAAGAAACCATACCAGATCGAAAGAGCATCAATCGCCACCTCTGCATTCTCCATCTTTCCAGTCAGAAGAATCAATATCAGGTTGTAACAAAATTCAATTCTGAAACCAAGACAAAACATACATATCATATGACATACATAAACAGTTCATATGTTGGTTATGATAGAAGAAGTCTAACCAGATCATTACACCAGACGACACTACAAGCTTGACCGTCGCTTCAAGATCCCTGAACGCTTAGGCCGTGAAGCCTCTCCACGTCTCTCTGCAGCCTCCGACCACCATATACAAAAGTTGGCCTAAATTCATGATCAAGAAAGCCAAACAAGTGGATGACATGACTCCAGAAACGCCAAACTCCAACTTCACAACCAGAAACCACGAGAGGAGCACGTGCACGAGCAAGGAGACAATTGCATAGCATGACAAGATGAAGTTCTTGCTCTGAGACTGCAGATAGGCATTGCAGCCGTACATTGCACCATACAAGAAGACGACAGCGATGAACCAGGGAGCAACATCCCCTGCCATGTCCGCAATGCTGTGGTCCTGTCCTAATGCTTTCAGAACCGGAGCAGCAAACACGAACAGGGGTGTGACCAGTATACAGACAACGAGCAAGATGATGCATGATTGCTGAAGATAAATTCCAAGCTTCTCGTATTGCTTGGCGCCATATGCTTGCCCACATAGAGTCCCCACCCCACCAACCATGCCTAGCTGCATATTTGTAACCAAAAAAGATCTTCATTTTGCTAGAAACTAAATAAATAGGGGTCAGTACCTGAATGCCAAGGACAAATCCGAAGAGCACGGTCAAGACGAGGGCGTAAGCAGCAAGGTGTGTGGAGCCAATGTGGCCCATAAAAGACTGGCTAACTACATGTACACCAAATGTTGAAAAGGGTGTTAGGATAGCTGGGACAGCTACAATCAACACCTTTTTTTTATCTCACTCCATATTTTCTTCTCCAAAGATGACTCGGCTTCGTCTCCGGCTAAATCAAGTAGGCTTTCCTTCATGTCTCCTCCCATTCTGTAGTGATCAGGCTATTGCACCTACCCTTCTGCAATTTATACATGTCTGATACATTAGTTTTATGAGTTTTAACATAATCTGCTTAAGAATTAGTGCATTCACATGATTAGCGATCACACAAACTAATCAACAGACAAAAGGGAGAGTGAGCATTTTCTTGAAGAATTGATACGATTTATATTCTTGCTATCAAAAACAGACATACACATACACTTACAGAATAACACAAGACGAGTTGCAACAATCTTTCAGACAAGAAACATTAAATCATGCTTTCACTAAAGAGAAGGGATGACTGAAGATGAAGAAATTAGTAAAATGAAATGAGTCCAAGAACTCACCTGTAATATCTTGTTTTATTTTTTGAGAGAATCTTCTTTCTTACTCTCATCGTATTCTTTGTGGTGTTTAATGCAAACTTTATACTATGTAGATAGTCCAAACATGCGGTTGGTAATAAAAAAACACATTTATTTATTCATATATAAAGAGGAGATGACTATATATGTGACCACAATTTCTCTCACATTTTGATTCGTTTCTTAGATTTTTGTGTCAAAAGGAATCTGCTTAATATTTTATTATAGGATCTGTTATTTAACCATAGACCTTGTCATAATCACTATCACTGGTTCTATACTACGGGCTCGTTTGATTGCCATGATAGAAAATAGCAAGATAGTTATCTTAAGATAGCATTTTCTGGCCGAAAATGAGATAGTGTTTGATAGTATTTTTATGATGTTGTTTGATTGACAAGATAGTGTTTTATAGATAAGATGTAAAATGACAAAAATGTCCTTGTTACTAAATATATTTGTATGTAAATGTGTATCTCTATTTTATGATTAAGTTAAGTAAATGGGTGTTAATGATCATGCTATCAATAAAATTATTAACGATAATCAATATTGTAAGTACCAGAAACAATGCGAGGTTAATACAAATCATAATTAAAATGTGCCAAGAAAAGATGAACAAATTAAAATTTCCATTGAAAATTTGAAAAAAAAAGACTGATTTTGAAGAAATAACATTCTGACTTCAATTAATGAGAAGCCCAACTCCAAAAATACAATGAAAACACCACCAAAATCATTCAATAGAATGAGCTTTGAAGATTAACAAAAATTACTGAATTTGTCCACCTATTCAGCATCCTAATGCTGAATTTGTCCCCTGATTCCTTCAAATACGTCAGTGCTTAGGAGATCAGCCGCACCTCGCTCGTGATTCCAGTAGGGTACAACATCAGAAACGTGTTGTACTGCAGATCAGCCCCGACGGCGCATATCCGAACGCCTCCTTCAATCGGAAAAACGAGTATCTAACTATCTTAATGATCATCGGTGAGGCGACCTACGACAGAGTGGAGGTAACCGGAGATCTGACGATTCTGGCAAGGCTGTGGAGGATCTCGAGCAGCACAGCTGACTACGCGAGGATGAGCGGCTTCTCGACGCAGGCGTACACAGATTCGTGGTCGTGGCAATCGCGAAGATGCGAATGGCCAATTATTTCCACGATAGTAACAAGATTTTGCTTATTGTGGTGCGACGGCAGCCGCGAAGATGTTAATTCTAGATTTTAACGAAATCGGCCAAAGTGAACCATTGCTACCGCCGGTGGCAGCCGCTACCGTAGAGAGGGAGAGGAGAGAGACGGTTGAGAAATCTAGTGGGGGTGAGAGAAGAGTTGCAGAAGAGAGAGAAAGTGAGTAAAAGTGGGAGAGAGAGAGGGGGCAATAGTGACTATCATAGAGAAAACAGTACACTATCGCTGCTATTGGGTGGTATAGTGTATTCACAAATTTGTGGATAGTCCACTTGGCATAGGCAGGCTTTTAGTAAATTTTCGGGCTTAGAGATAGTAGTATCATGGCAACCAAAGCATAGATAAAATAGACTATCTAGGGCTAACATGGCAACCGAATGAGGCCTACATATACTGACGTAGTACTAACAAATTAACAACACAAAATAATTCATCACGTGCTTGATTCACGCACTAAGTATATATGGTTGGGAAATGGGCTCTAAATAATCTATTTAAACTTTAAGCAATTCATTTGTCAGGGTCAGACTTAGTTTAAATTTTAAATTTATGATATACTCCCTCCTTTAGCCCTTAGCAATTTAGGAATCTCATTTCTTGAAGGCACATGATTTTAAAAATATTAAAGAAAAATAAGTAAAAAAAACTCAATGTAATATAAGTCGTACTAGTACTATATATTAATTTTAAATAAAATATGAATAGAATAAATTAATTAAATGTAAAATCCGATTACTATTTATAGTAAAAATGAATTGAAACTTCTATTCACGGATACACTAAGTTGAAAAAATGGGATTAGTATTAAAAACATAGAAAGTATTACTTTTAATCTTATCGATTTGACTTGCCTAAACTTCCATAAACTAAATCATGGCGTGAATGTTGAGGGACGAGAATAATGTCAAGTGAGTAAAAAACTAGTTAAGTACTTATATTTCATGTACTCTATTATCTATGTCTATTATGCATGTAAAACATTTACGTTTTAAACACTTTTAGACCTTTCATGGACTGCAGTTACAATCCAGTATTAAAAAACGGAGAGGGCGGAATATATATTACTCCTAGTTTGGCTTAAGGCAAATATAACTATTTTTTACAATCTTCAGGGGATGTCAGAGGCAAACGGAGGGGACCGACATAGAAATTTTATGTTCGGATAAGTGGAAATTAGTCGCAAGGAGGGGCGATCGCCCCCCTAGATCTGCCAGTGATTAAATATAATAAGGAGGGAATGAGATGAGGATGAGGATGAAAATGGAATGACAAATCCATTCTTATATTTAGTAAGGGCAAGGAATACAAAATAATGAAATTGTTATTTTTTTTATTGATTCCATTTCTATATTTGGTAACTACAAATAGTAGAGGGTTGGAATGAAATATGAATAGATAATTATTTTAGAATTTAATTTTAATTTAAATTAAAGTGGAATTATTTCCGTCAAAATTATCTTTCAAACAAAAGTTTATGATATTTCATGCACGCTACTTTAAGTTGACATAATACAAACTATGTGTGAAATTTTTTTTCGATTATTAAAAATTTTAAAATTTTAGTTTATTATAAAATCTAAAAATTATAATATTAAGCACGAGCTTAATATAGCTTGCAGGCGCAACACAGTTGGTTCCGAAAGGGTAAAGTTGCAAGAAGCATGGACTTAATATTTTTCACATTCATTATATTTTTCCTTTGTTATTGTGAGATCGCTATAATTATTATGATGGCCAAGTCGCCCCAAAATTGAATCCTGATACCCGAACCAATTGCCTCGGCCTGGTGCTCCAATATGCATGTTTTACAAATACGGATATAAGTTTCCAAAATTAGGCTAGTATATAAAAATACTACTAGTATCTTCGAATTAATATTAGTATTAAGTAGAATAGAAAAAATACTAGTATCTTGGAAATAATATTAGTGGTAAGTATAACATATATATTTATATTATATAGTAATTTTTCTCATAGACTGAAGCATTTGTCCTCTAATTTTTAAGTGCCGAAATGAATAAAGCTGGCAATGTAGTATTTTTTTTAAAGTATATGAAAAACAAATTTGTTTTGCCATTTTTTTGAATTATGTACAAGTCTATATCACGCTTCTAATAGAATTGGATTATCACATAAGATTAAATTTGACTACGTTAGTTTTCACGGTCGAAAATATAAAATTTAATCAATAATTAGAGTTCATAATTCTCAGAATTAATTTTATATTTATAAAATACACTGTATGAGAATTTGGCCAAAATTCAGGGTATATTTAGAACTACTAACAATTGCGAAAAAGTAAAAAAGAGAAACAAAGAAAATAAAATAAAACGAAGTCTGCAAAACCCTTCTTCAAAGTGGAAATTAGCAGTGTAGGTTTCCGATTTCAATCAATCAAACAAAGGAAAAGGGGAGAAGGAGAAGATGGCGTCGTCGTCGAGCAGCGGGCTTACCTTCAAACTCCACCCTCTCGTCATTGTCAACATCTCGGATCACTTCACTCGAGTCAAGTCCCAATCTCATCCGCGCCGCGTTGTCGGTTGCGTCATCGGCGTCCAGTGCGGCCGCACCGTCGAGATCTTCAACAGTTTCGAGCTTCTCTACGACGACTCCGCCCACTCTCTCGACCGCGCTTTTCTCGAGAAAAAGCAAGAGCTATGTGCGTATTATCCCTTGCCTAAATTACATTCATATTTTTGAGATTTTAGTGTGCTAGTTTCGGCAGTGCTTACTGATTAGGGCTTTTTTTGGGGTGAGGGGATTGGAAATTACTGATATCTGATATGCTGAACAGATAAGAAGGTTTTTCCTCAGTTCTATATACTTGGATGGTATTCAACGGGGAGTGATGCTCACGAAACCGATATGATTATTCACAAATCTGTAAGCTTTTAAATTCTACTCTACATGTCTATGATTGAGCAATTTTCTAGTATTTGATATCATGACCTGTGTTTTCAGATCACTTTCTAACCCTAGTAAGTGAAAAATATTAAAATTACATGGGATCAGAAGGTATCATCTGAAGTGCTCTAAGTTATTTTTCATAATTTTTTCGGTAGCTTTCGCGGTGATACTCACAAATGCGGCGAAACACTGTTTCGGTTTTATATTTTATTGATCTCCATACCAGCTGTGTATATCTTCAGACTTTCAGAGTGAGGACTAAAAGTATTCTGAACATAGATGTAATTAGTTGTATTTAAACATATATGAGTTCATTGTCTAAGCCGGCATACCTTACATTTTATACTTTTATTGCACAAGTAAAATACTGTATGTTACCTGATTAGTGAGAATCATTTGTTCCCCACAGTTAATGGATATCAATGAGAATCCAGTTTATGTTCTTCTAAATCCTTCAATCAATCCTGCCCAGAAGGATCTGCCGGTTACTATCTATGAAAGTGGTACGCATTTATCATCTGCTATCACCATTTTACTGGGATTGATGTTATTATTTATTTATATATATTCAGTGCTTGGCTATGAGGAAGAATTCCTATTATGTGTTTGTTGAATTCTGTTTCTGAAGAGTAGCCTTCGGTGTAGATTTACAATGTTACATGACATACATTAACCACATTGTTCTTGTATTGATGCCTTTGACTCTTTATTCAGAAGTCTCCAGTTGTTAGGGATATCTTATTTACTCTACTAGAAGCAAGCAGAGCATCTGCTTATTTATTTATTTATTTATTATTTTATATTTTCCATTTTCACATTGCCATTGAGAGAGGAACATAGAACATATTGATATAAAGTAAAAATTTGTAGTTGGTAAGGGTTAGCCATATGACCAATATCTAATTCTTTAGGCTTGTGATCTTGTATGGACTTTGAGACTGCCATTTAAATCTAGCCCTATTAGAGTGTTAAAGTGAGTTAGTGAGTAATTGTGTCTGCAATCTGCCTACATGTGGTTGATATATTCTAGCCCGATTTTAGATAACTTCTTCCCTTAGCTGGTTTCATTTCAGTATTAACAGTTTAGGACATTGTCACATTGCCTCATATAGGCAACTAAAAGATTGCTAATACGACCTCTGTCCCACAATAAGAGTCACATTGTTGGGATTTACGCACACAAGGCTTTCACACACTCAAGAAGATCACACACACACTCACTGTTGTATGAGATCACACACTGCAGAAACACACACACTCACACTTTGAGTATTGAAGATGATAATCTTGGAGAGAAACTGGAAAACTCTTTATTGATTAAACTACTCTAACTACATACACGGTTATGAGCTATTTAAAGCTCTACAAACAAGTAGCAACTGCTACTAACTAACTACAACAAGGATCAAGAAAACAAGAAGAATAACCGCTACACCTCGGCTAACTAACTGCTTCTTCCTTCTCGGCTCAGACCGAACTGGTTGCTTCTTCCTTCTCGGCTCAATACCGAACTCCCTTCTCGGCTCAAGACCGAACTCTCTTCTCGGCTCATTCCAGCTCAAAGCCGAGCTTCCTTACCGAGCTTCCTTACCGAGCTTCCTTACCGAGCTCCCTTCTAGCCGAGCTTACCGAACTCCTTTCTAGCCGAGCTTACCGAACTCCTTTCTAGCCGAGCTTACCGACTTCTGCCTTCTTCTTCCAACTGAAATGAGCACTCCATTATTACAATTCTCCACCTGAGGGCTCATCTCAGTTCTTGCACAAACATTGATCAACTTCTTGCAATGATCAAACTTGTCTCTACCTAGAGACTTTGTTAGCATGTCAGCCGGATTGTGCAAGGTGTTAATCTTAATCACCTTCACTCTCCCCTTTTCGATCTCATCTCGAATAAAATGCAACTTTATGTCTATGTGCTTGCTCCTTTCATGAAAACCCGGATGTTTAGCCAAGCACATAGCTGAGCTGCTGTCACAATGAATCACCATTGTCTTTTGGTCAAAACCAAAGTCAGAAATCACTCCCTGAATCCAAAAGCTCTCCTGTACAGCTGCAGTGAGAGCTATATACTCTGATTCTGTTGTTGAGAGAGCAACAACACTTTGCAACCCTGATTTCCAGCTGATTACAGTTCCAAACATGGTAAAAAGATAACCTGTTTGGGACTTCCTGTTGTCCAGGTTTGCAGCATAGTCTGCATCACAATAGCCCTGCACAACCTCCTCAGATTCACCTTCCCAGCCATTGAAGACAATCCCCCAGTCCTTAGTTGACTTCATGTACCTCAATATCCACTTAAGAGCATTCCAATGCTCCTTCCCCGGGTCTGCCATGTATCTGCTAGTCACTGAGATAGCATGAGCAAGATCTGGTCTTGTACAAATCATAGTATACATAACACTTCCAACCACACTAGCATAAGGGATAGCCTCCATCTCATCAGCCTCTTGCTTAGTTTTAGGGGCCTGCTCCTTTGAAAGCTTAAAACTCTGGGACAGAGGAGTTGATGCAGCTTTTGCATTTTCCATTTTGAATCTCTGCAAAACTTTCTCAATATAGTCAGTTTGCAGCATCCACAGCTTCTTGCAGCCTCTATCTCTCTGAATATGTATGCCTAGGATCTTCCTTGACTCTCCTAGATCCTTCATTTCAAAGCTTGACTTCAGATCTTGTTTAACTTTCTGAATTTCTGTCATAGAAGGCCCTGCAAGTAGCATATCATCCACATAGAGTAATAGGTAGGCAATGGGAGTCTTGCCTGCCTTCTTGATGTAAATGCAATCATCATATTCTGACTTGGAGAAGCCAATCTTCTTCATCTGTGCATCAAACTTCTTATTCCACTGTCTAGGACTTTGCTTAAGTCCATAAAGACTTTTCTGTAACAGGCACACCTTGCCTTCTTCTCCAATCTTCACATAGCCCTCTGGCTGTTCCATGAAGATAGTTTCCTCTAGATCTCCATTTAGGAAGGCTGTCTTCACATCAAGCTGTTGTAGCTCCCAGTCAAGCAGATTCACCACAGCCAATAGGATCCTAATTGAAGTGTGCTTCACAACAGGTGCAAACACTTCATTGAAATCGATTCCCTCCTGCTGTGTAAAGCCTCTAGCCACCAGCCTTGCCTTGAACCTGACTCTATCCTTATCAGTGGTCTCAATCTTTCTTTTAAACAACCACTTACAGCTTACCAGCCTCCTTTCCTTACCATCTGTACTCAGCTTGGATTTGTCCACCAAAATCCATGTTTTGTTCTTGAGTAAAGACTCTATTTCCTCATTCATGGCTTCAATCCATCTTTCTCTATCTTTACTCTGCATAGCTTCTTTATATGTGAGTGGATCTGCGCCATCAATACTTTCAGCTGCACACAGAGCATAATACACAACATCAGAGAACTTTGTTGGTGGCCTTGTTTCTCTTCTAACTCTGTCCCTTGCAAGCTGATAGAGTCTGATATAGACTCACCAGCCTGGTTGCCCTGAGTTGGAGCCTCTTCTTTATCTGAATCAGACTCACTCCCTGAGTCAATAACTCCACCTGCTCCTAGGCCAACCCCCACAGGCTCCACCTTGAAGAAATCACCCTCATCTTCACTGGAGTCCAGCTTATCCTTCAGGTATGGCATCTGATCCTCCAAGAACACCACATCCCTACTCACCAAGACCTTCTGCTTACCGGGCTCAATACACCAGAGCCTATACCCCTTAACACCCCTCTGATACCCCAACATAATACATTTCAGAGCCCTAGCTTCAAGCTTGCTTTGCCTAGCATGAGCATAGGCCACACACCCAAACACCTTGTACTTTGAGTAGTCACTATGAGCTCCATACCACATGTAATCAGGAGTTTCAGATTTCAGGGCAGTAGATGGGCATTTATTGATGAGATAGGCTGCTGTATACACAGCCTCACCCCAGAATCTGCTGCTCAAACCAGAACCAAGAAGTAGGCACCTCACCCTCTCTAGGATTGTCCTATTCATCCTCTCCACAACACCATTTTGCTGAGGATTACCAGGAACAGTCCTATGCCTCTTCATACCCTTCTCTTTACAAAACAGATCAAACTCCGCAGACAAGAACTCTAGGCCATTGTCTGTTCTTAAGCATTTAACACTTCTACCCTTCTCTAGCTCAACCTCCTTACACCATATCTTGAACTTTGTGAGTGTTTCAGATTTTTCTTTAAGAATATATACCCACAACTTCCTTGTATAGTCATCAATGATAGCTAGATAATACTTTCCTCCACCAATTGAACACACCGGTGAAGGCCCCCAAAGATCACTATGTATGTAGTCTAAAGGGGCTGTAGAAGAGTGAATACCTGTAGGATAGGGTGCCTTCTTAGCCTTTCCAAGTATACACTGCTCACAGGGGTTTATCTTGTTGAAATCTCCAGAGATCAGACCCTTCTTGATGAGTTCTTTCAAGCTTCCTTCAGCTGGGTGGCCCAATCTCTTGTGCCATAGCATTATGGAATCATCTGACACTGCATTGCTTTCTCCATCAACAGCCTTAGCCTTCAGATAATAGAGAATATGCTCTCTGTCAGCCTCCATCATCACTGCATCTCCAGATTTAACAAACAATTTTCCTTGACTCATCAATATGGTGAACCCTTTCTGCTCCAGCATTCCCAATGAGATGAGATTCCTCTTCACTTCTGGAATATACCTCACCCCAGTTAGGATCTTTATAGAGCCATCTTGTAGGCTTAGCTTTACCTTCCCTATTCCTCTGATCTGACAAATATGATTGTTTCCAAGAACAACCGTACCCGATGCTTCTTGAAGATCATGAAACCAGCTTCTATTGGGGCACATATGGAAGCTGCACCCCGAGTCCATTATCCACCTGTGACTGACCCCACTGTCACTAATATTCATAAGTTGAGCCGGGGGATCAGCACTCTCCACACAATCAGATTGGTTGTGTCCCTCAGAGGCCATCTTTCTCTTCCATGCATGACAATCTTTCTTCAAATGTCCAGGTTTCTTGCACCAATAGCAAGCTCTGGTTTCCTTCTGAGCATCAGAACTTGAGGGTTTAGGGCCCTCAAACTTCTTCTTGAAGTTCTGCTTCTTGAACTTCTTCACATTCAAGGCCTCTGCAGCTTGAACATTGGAGCTTGCAGAGCCTCTGTTGGCTGTCTTCTGGAGTTCTTTGGCCATCAAGGCTGAATAGACTTCTGCATAGGTGATAGGTTTATCTCTTCCATAGATAATGGCATCACTTAACTGGTCATACGAGCTAGGCAAGGCATTCAATGTGAGAATGGCCTTATCCTCATCTGAAATCTTGACATCAACAGATCCCAGGTCATCAATGATCTTGTTGAACTCCTCTAGCTGCTCAATGATGGACCTATCTCCAGAAAAACTATAGGCATACAGCCTCTTCTTGAGATACAGCCGGTTAGCCAAGGATTTGGCCAAGTAAACTTCATCCAACTTGTCCAAGATCTCCACCGCAGTCTTGGCTTCTTGAACATCCCTCAAGACCTTATCTCCAAGGCACAGAATCACTGCAGAATGTGCCTTGAGCTGCATCTCCTCCATCTTTGCCTGAGCTTTATCATCAAGCACTGGAGCCTTTCCTTTCTCCTCTGGTTTTGCAAGAACTGCGGCCAAGCCTTGTTGAATCAAAACCGCCTTCATCTTCATCTTCCACAGGCTATAATCATTCTTGCCTGTGAATTTTTCTGCATCAAGCCTTGCTGCCATTTCTGAAACCGTTTGATCCTCTGCAAATCAGCTTCAATATCCCTTTCCCACAGACGGCGCCACTTGTTGAATTTACGCACACAAGGCTTTCACACACTCAAGAAGATCACACACACACTCACTGTTGTATGAGATCACACACTGCAGAAACACACACACTCACACTTTGAGTATTGAAGATGATAATCTTGGAGAGAAACTGGAAAACTCTTTATTGATTAAACTACTCTAACTACATACACGGTTATGAGCTATTTAAAGCTCTACAAACAAGTAGCAACTGCTACTAACTAACTACAACAAGGATCAAGAAAACAAGAAGAATAACCGCTACACCTCGGCTAACTAACTGCTTCTTCCTTCTCGGCTCAGACCGAACTGGTTGCTTCTTCCTTCTCGGCTCAATACCGAACTCCCTTCTCGGCTCAAGACCGAACTCTCTTCTCGGCTCATTCCAGCTCAAAGCCGAGCTTCCTTACCGAGCTTCCTTACCGAGCTTCCTTACCGAGCTCCCTTCTAGCCGAGCTTACCGAACTCCTTTCTAGCCGAGCTTACCGAACTCCTTTCTAGCCGAGCTTACCGACTTCTGCCTTCTTCTTCCAACTGAAATGAGCACTCCATTATTACACACATTTTGCCAATTCGGTCCGTGCCACAATAAGAGTCCTATTTCACTTTTACCATAAATGGTAAGTAGGTCCCACATTCCACTAACTCACTTAACTCACATTTTATTATAAAACCAATATAACAAGTGGGCCCCATATTCCTAACTTTCCATGCTTTCCAACCCACTATCCTTTATAATTCTTAAAATCTGTGCCCACAAATGTGACTCCTATTGTGGGATGGTGGTAGTATGTTGGAAGTATGTACATCAAGAACTATATGTGAGATCATAGATTTTTAGTTTAACCCCTTATTTACTCATGAGCTTGATTTCTGTTTTTTACTGTTTTTGTTCACGATCATTACCATTCAAGAGTTGCATGTAATTGATGGCAACCCCCAGCTTATTTTTGTTCAATCAAGCTACACCATTGAGGTATGTTTTTTTTTAATATTTAATACTGAGAAAATTTTAGCTGTATGCTGCAACTTCTTTTATCCTTGTACTAGACAGTGGAAGCAGAAAGAATATCTGTTGATCATGTTGCCCACCTTAAACCATCTGACGGGGGTTCTGCTGCAACTCAGTGTGAGCCTTTCACTCTCACATGAATTAAATCCTCTTTTTATATTATTGTTTTTCTTATCAAGGATGCATAGGATTTCAACCTCTTTACCTTATAATATTGGCAGTGGCTGCTCATCTTACTGGTATACATAGTGCCATCAAAATGCTAAATAGTAGAGTCAGAGTGCTTCATCACTATCTTCTAGCCATGCAGAAGGGTATGTCTATTTATTTTCTAAAATTTCAATTTCTAAATGGAGAAGTCATCTCATTTTCTGTTTTCGTTGGTTGAGTGAAACAACTAGGTTTACTTGTTTGAAAGATGTCTGTAGCATGATTTTCGATCTGTAAATTAAATGTATTGTTGTTTGGAGTATGGAATAAGTCCAATAGATTGTTAAGTATATTTAATCTTTATGTTCTATTTACTGCTGCAGGTGAGATTCCCTTGGAGAATTCATTGCTGAGGCAAGTTTCTAGTCTCTTGAGAAGGTTGCCAGCTATTGAATCTGAAAAATTTCAAGATGACTTCTTGATGGTGAGTGCATCATGTAGTATTTGGTTATGTTTCGAATATTCTTTTTAGTACCATTCACTTTAAATGAGTATCATATAGTGTAGGTCTTTTTTTGTTTGTTTCGAACCGAGGAAAGTATAGGCAAAGGAGGATTTCAAACCTCTCAAGCTCACCGTTTTTTAATTTATTTTTTGAAAAAAGATCTTACCTTTATTAACGAGGGGTAAGTTCGAACTCTCCCCATGAGAGTTGGCTCTTTGGCTTATACTGACTGATACTGTTATATATAAATTTGTTTACTTAATTCATTTTCTTCTGCTCGATACTTTCATAATGACTTAATATTGTTATTTCCAGGAATACAACGACACATTATTGATCACATATCTTGCCATGTTTACCAATTGCTCAAGGTATGGCTTTTATTCCTTTGTCCTGCTATTATCTTTTCT
This sequence comes from Salvia splendens, assembly GCF_004379255.2. Taxonomy (NCBI): domain Eukaryota; kingdom Viridiplantae; phylum Streptophyta; class Magnoliopsida; order Lamiales; family Lamiaceae; genus Salvia; species Salvia splendens. Next base: position 20,263 of record NW_024598568.1, on the reverse strand, counting down.
GAATAATACTTTTAGTCGTGTATGTGCTTTAGAAGCAGGATACATTATTAGATTTGACATTGTTGGGATTTGTTGAATTTGGTTTATGCTTACTTGATGGTCGTATCAGGCGGATTGTGTCTTGGCCTTGTGTGGCTGATTCTGTGTTATGCTATTAGGAGAGACGTTTGGAGTCGCCCGGAATCCTGGATTGGTTTAATGCATTATGATTTATGAATGTGTTAAAAGCTTCTACCATGACCTCAATGCTTGAACTTATAGTTCATTCACCACTTAGTAGTTTAACTGCAGTTGTTGTCTACCTGATATATCATTTCCTGGAAACTCAAGCATCTGTCTTGTAGCATATGTAGAAATTTGAACTAATTATAATTCGTTTCTAACTGTAAATAGAGAACTTTGATGTCAGCTCTGATCATTGGCTGTAAACTTCTTATGCAGTACAATGAATGAATTGGTGGACAAATTCAACACTGCTTACGACAGGCATAGCCGAAGGGGTGGCCGGACTGGTTTTATCTAAACGTTTATTCTTTTTCATTGCCCTTGTTATTAATTTGACCTCTGAAGAATGCAGACTACATTATCTAGGAATCTATCGCAAGTATAAATGAACCCCGAGGTGATGAACTTTTGAATGGTTTGTCTGTGTTCATGCATTTTTGTTTTCCAGACATACATATGTAGTTTGCCATTTTTATTTTTGTTTATACTCAGGTCAGGTAGTGAATTGGCATTAAATCTATGAATGCACCTCATTATATTTCATTAAAAATATGTCACAGCTCAGTTCCCATGAACAGCAGTATGTTGAATCAAATATATTATGACCCTCTAGAGGTTACTTCAATCTGAGTATATGTTTTAGAGAAGTACTAAATCATAGTGGTAAAAATTACTGTGAATTTTGAGAATTGCAATCGAACACAACGATGGTGATTAATGAATCTATATTATTATGCTCGAGTATATTTTGACTTTATTATGTAATCATATGAGGTTGAAATGGACTATGGAATTTATATCATAATTATAACTTTTCCCGTCGATCGTGTAAGATGATTGGAATGAATGGTTTTGCTGTTTAGATTGGTAAAGAGAAAAATTTACCTTTGAATATAATGATTTTAAAAGTCGTGATGGAACAAAAGCATCCGGCTCTTCCTTTTTTGGATGTTGTCAATTAGTTTTTCATTAGCATGCATGATTCATTTAATTTCTAAATTTAAAAATTAATTTTTGTTAAGCTCATAAACTTGCAAATAATTACTCTCTCCATCCATCAAAAATAATAGTTATGTGGATGGATGACGCGGGGTATATGTGAAATTGGTAAAGTAGAAACAAAAGGAGAAATTTGGAAAAAGTATGGGAGAGAAGTAGAAAAAGTATATAAAATAGTGTTATAATTTGAGAGAAACTTTCTATTTCTTAATGAGATTATTTATTTGTGGACACTCCAAAATCAAAAGATAAGATTATTTTTTTAGATGGATATTTTATTGTTATTCAACTTGGTTTATGGACTCTTCATTTATTTTCCTTTATTCGTTCTCTTTTTATGCTTAAATGAACGGAACTTTAAAGGCCGCGTTATAGTGGAATTATACACAAGACTTTTGGCTTCGAACATACAATATTCTATTACTTAGCCAACATATATATGCGCACTCTTTGTTCCTCTCTTGATAGTTGGCCAAAAAAATATTGGATCTGTTTCTTAAAATTAGAAATTATTTCCTTTATAGTTTATTTCTTAAAATTATAAAATTTTCATTTTAGTAAATTTTTTTCTTTGTAATGAGGCGTGACCATTATTGACTAACTTACTTTTTCTTTTATCTTTCTTATTTTACCATTTTTTTACACATTATAACTCATGCCATTTCAAAAGTGTCTATTTTTAAGAAATGAAGAGAGGATACTTAAAAGTTCATTTTTACTATAAATGGTGATATGATCTCAATATTCGACTAATTCATTTCACTTCAATTTTATTCAATACTAATACTCCATATGAGACCTAATATCATTAACTTTTTTCTAGCCACTTTTCCTAATATTAATCGTGTCGAAAATAAATGAAACTCTTATTCGCAAATTGAGAGAGAATTGTGCTTTGTCTTTCTCTTTGGCAAGAAAGTGTAGCTTAGAGCATCAGCAGTTTTTGGGAATTCCCGGCGGAATTCCCCAAAACACCTCCTGCCACGTCATACGGACTTCCCACTGCACAATAGTGGAATTCCCCGCGGAATTCCCGACGGACTTCCTACAATAAAAAAATTCACAAATTCACAAATTAAACAATTTTTGGAATTAAACAATTTACGGAATTAAAATTTCGACGCGAATACGGAGAAAATACAACAACTTTATTAAAAAAACATACTTCATTAAAAAAATACATAATTACTAAAAAAAAGTACATTATTATTAAAATAAAAATTGGCTTCTCACTCCTCGGATTCCCGTCGCCAGTCCCCTCGCCGTCCCCGCCGCCAGTCCCCGCCGCCGCCCCCTCGCCTTCGCTATCCGATATCTCGCCGAACCCCAAATCGCGCCGCATACTATTGAGGAGGGGTTTAAGCTTCCGCTTGTAATGGGGGTCGGTCACTTGGCGCCATTCAACCATCGCACGTAACAAGGTTTCATGTGCCGCGATACGGGCGAATGAGGGGTTCTCGGGATCGTTTTGGGGGGGTGCTGCCGATTGGGCCTCGGCGGATCCGCTAGTGCTTCCCCTCGACATCCGCACCGCGGACTTTTGCTCAACCGGGCGACGGCGGCGGGCCGACGATGTGGGTGTGGGGAACTCTGACTCGGGAGGGGGGAGTTCCGCGGAACCAGCACTGCTACTGTACTCTCCGGAGGCGCTGATCTTCGTCCGCTTCGGCCAGCCAGATCCAACACCCGCAGTGAACTTGGGCGAACACTGCACCACAAGATACACCGGCCAATACTTGAATTCACCGAAGTCCTTGTCAGCGTCGGGGAACTGCTGATGAGCCAGCAGCTTCACATCCTCGGCAGACATGCCGCTGGTTGCCGAGCGGAGGTTGTTTGTGTAAATGACGACAAATCGGCTGAGCTGCCTCTTCAACCTATCCCACTGTTTCCGGCATTGCTCTGCGTTGTGAGGCTTCCCCCCTGGCGGTTTGAACTGGAGGTAGCTTTGGCTAATGCGCCACCACATCCGGTCGATATGCTGGTTCGCCCCGACGTATGGATCCTCCACTACACTGATCCACGCCTTCGCCAGCGCGACGCACTCGTCCATGATCCAAACGGTCCTCCTATTCTCACTGGATCCCTCCCCCACCTCAGTGGCCTCCACCTCACCACCGTACACCGGGACGCTCCGTCCCCTGCCCCTCCCTCTCCCGGTCCTCCCTCTCATCACTGTCGCCGGTGATGCGTCAGTGGGAGAATCCCGGATCGGAGAAAGCCCCAACTCCTCGAGCGAGAACGTGTCATTGCCAGTGAACTGAGTCTCGAGAGGAGAACTCGTCGGGTTGTCCGTCGACATTAGGTCCATATAGGGCCGATAGACGTTGTCCACCGGCGATTGGGGGACCCCCTGCCTACTCCCCCCGTAGCAGCAGGTGATCCCTGCATCATCCTGGGCATCATCATCCCCGACATCTGGGGCATCATTCCCGGCATCTAGGGCATCATCCCCGGCATCTGGAGCATCATTCCGGTACTCGCCCCGGGCATCTGGGGCATCATCCCATACCACTGCGGGTACATGTTGTAGTATTGGGGCATCATACCCGGTGGCATTTGAGATTGTGGCATCATCCCTGACATTTGAGACATTGCAGTGGACATCGGCGTACTCCCGCCGATGGGAAAATGCGGCGCCGGTGACTCGCTTGAGGCGAGGGAATCGCTATCGTGGTGCTCCATTGTTCTTCGAAAGAAAGGTATTTTTAGAGAGAGATACTCGTTAATACAAGTGGTGCGAATGAAATGAAGTTCAACGGGATGTATATATAGGAACCGAAAAAAAACCATTTAATGCAATATACGGGAATTCCGGCGGACGTCCGTGCGAGTCAACGCAATGGCGGACGTCCGCACGGAATTCCCCGACGGAATTCCGTATCCGTGTATGCCACGCACAATAGAGGACGTCTGCCACGAAATTCCCACACGTCTGTGGGAATTCCGCATTGACGTCCGTCAGTGCTGATGCTCTTATGTCACTAAATGTGTACTCGTATTATAACCATGGGGAACTGTGAATACTAAAATTTACATTTTGATTGAAGGGAAAATGTGCATCGATTAATGGGTGATTAATTGATTGTTTCCACACATATGTGTGTGACCATCATTCTTTGGTTGAATATAATTAACATCCACATCATATCATATAATCATACTACGATTACTTTCAAAAATTCAAATCGCCTAGTTTAATTTTCTAGGGTTTAGTTAAGCTGTCATCGATGTCTCGTAAACCAATGATTAGAATTTGAACAAGTGATGGGTTTTGGAGAAACTTTATGGAAAAAATTGGACGGTAAAGATTTAGATTTGGTAGCAGTAAAAGTCGTTAGTAAAGGTCCAAATATTCAATAATACTTATCTTAATATGAATTTTCAAAGTGGAAGTTATGGCCTATGGCCTATTGCAAAGGAAGGTTAATCATGTTTACACGAGATAACTTTGATATAAAGTTTAATTCACATCAGCAATATAATCTTTCCTTTTTTTTCTTTTTGCATCCACACATAAACAGTAATTTGCCATAATTAGACCCGCTCCAATATTAAACAAATAATTTTGATGGTACCTCTACTTTCATAATTTCATGTTATACCCAAGGGAATAAAAAGACCTTTAACTCAATTGAGGTGACACTACTACTATTATTTGATTGGAAATAATTAATATTTCGATATATAATTATATTTAATAGTGCGTGTGTGTGTAGCAATTTTTAGTCATGGTACTCTATATTATAAGGGCAAAATTAATTAAATGAGGAAGTGAATGAATCAACTTTTGGTGCTACGGTGAATTCTCATCCAATTAATCTCGAGTTTCCTTTTCCCCAAATTCTAAGATGAATCAAAGTAAGTTGGACAAAATAACTAGTCAAATCACTGATGATATATTTTTCATTAGTTTAGGTAATAATTCGGTCGGTAGCAATTGTCAAAAGTTTAGAAAAATTAAAGGACGAGGGTCCCAAAATCACGATTTAGTTGGTAGGTCCAAACGAAGAAAGATTTACCCCAAGATTTGAGTAATTAAACATTATAAACACAATTCCCTTCCCACCTATTTATTTTATGTAAATATCTATTTTCAACACATAAGCATCCACTTCTCCAAACATGTTCTTTTATGAGGAAGGGGAATGGAATGAATTTTAAATCTTTGAGAATGAGACCCGTTTGATTGAATTTTTTATAATTAGAAAAATGATTTTCCAAGATTTTAATTCATTATTCATTAGTTGTTCTGAGGTATCAAGGCTGAAATATGGAATATTAAATTCCCACTTTATTAAGCTATGAAAATGGCTACTTTTATACATTATTGTACTAAATTTTAATTGACTATATTAATCTAATGTCTCGATCATATACACAAAAAACACTTGCACATTCTAATATTTTTTACGTGCATGTGTTTTGTACTTTTGCATAAAAAAATTGATTATTTTCAATTAGAATAAAAAAAGGAGATTCTTCTATAATACACTAAATGACAGAGTGAATGACGAAACCCAAGCAACAATGTCACACGAAATAATTCCAATTATCATATTCCATTTTGTTTCAGTCACGGGAGAGAAAATCGTCGTTAGTATATTTGGGTCATGTGAGTATGGTGTTAGGAAATACCAGAGACTTGGTAATTCAATTAATTAGTGATGTATTGTTTGTTGTATTTCGAATCCTTGCTATATTCAATGCTTTGTACATTCATGGATAAGAGTCGTATATAATACTGATACGTTTAATATTTAATTATTTAGTTGCATTATTTAGTTAAATAATTTAGGGATTGCATATCTTTTTCATATCTTTTATCTTGCTGACATTGTTATTTATTTTATTCAATCAAGAAATATCAATTATCCTTCTATTTTATTTTCATGCTTTTATTTCAATTTCGTATTGTTCTTGGAGCTGATCCCGGGGAAAGCCCGTGACGTCCACCTTTATCCTTCCGTCGTCGACCGCTCGTCGTCGCCGGAATCTTGTTAAGGGAGTGCACCCTTAACAATTGGTGCTTTCATTGTCGTACTCATGGCTCGTTACACCACCGAGGATATCGTTTCCCTATGTGACCGGATGACGACTTTCTGCAATAGATTAAACATGAGATTGGACGCGATGGACGAACTTGAGCAGCCCGTATATCAACCCCCGCGCCATCCGATCAGAGAGTTAGATCAACAGTCATCATATCCATATCCACAGGATGGGCGACTCCACCCACAACACCATCCCTACCAAGCCCGTCAGCCCACTTCCTGGGACCCGCCATGGCTGATCCAGGAAACTGCGTATCAGCAACCTATGGGCCAGATTTGTACTCGCCACCACCGCCCTCTTGTTGGGACCCGCCAAGGTTGTGCACGCAGCAGGGATACTCACCATATGATCAGCCTTATCAGCCGCCTCAGCAGCCACACCACACCGCGCTCAGACAACCCACTTGCTGGGATCCTCGGCCTATCCAGCAACAACAGCTCGGATTTCAGCTATACGATCAGCCCCAGGCTCAACAGACTTATTGTTGGGAACCACTACTAACAACAACCATCGCTGCAAACCAGCAGCAGCCGCCACCACTATCGCGATCAGATTGCCCGCCACGACAGCCAAGTCTAGCACCGCCTTTTGAGCTGCCACCACTGCCAGTGACAGCGCCACCATTGGCCTCTGATCTGCCTCAACAAGCTGCAGTTCCGAGCTCAATAAAGGAGTTAGAAACAAATATGCATGAATGTGAAGAGAGAACGGAGATTCAAGTCCATGTTGATGAGCACAAGGCTGCATCAGAGATAACAAAGCATGAGCTTGAAGTAGGAATAGAAGATAGGAGAAGGTTGTTTACGGATGAGCTTGGATTAGAATCTGAAGAATTGGTTCAGAAAGGAAGTGCTGAACTAGGTGCATTTGTTGGAGATGAAGTTGCATGTCATTCCAAAAGGTTTGACGAAAATTACCGTTCTCTATGTGGATTTGCATGTCGGTGATGTTGCAAGTATGAAACATCAATCAACATCGCTCGACGCTGATGCACGGTTGATCCCTCCGCGCATTGACACACATTGTTTGAGTATTCTTGAACGCGTTGACATGCTCCCCGTTGTAGCCTTGGAATATCATGACCACAATATTGCTTTGAAGTCTGCCATGACTCGTATCCAACACGGTCCTCCATTGGTGATTTTGGAGGGATATGATGAAGGAAGATGCATATTTATTTGGTGTGCGTTTGATCCAGGAGGGGAGAGCTCGCCAAAGCTTATGTTCGTGTCGCTCTTCGTTGTGTCGTGGTTCCCACCTTGAGGACAAGGTGGACTTTAACCGCAGGGGAGTTGATACATTTATTATTGATATATCTTTCATATCTTGCATTATTATTAAGTTGCATTATTTAGTTCGATATTTAGAGAGTGCATATCTTTTTCATATCTTTTATCTTGTTGACATTGTTATTCATTTTATTCAATCAAGAAATATCAATTATCCTTCTATTTTATTTTCATGCTTTTATTTCAATTTCCTATTGTTCTTGGAGCTGATCCCGGGAAAGCCCGTGACGTCCACCTTTATCCTTCCGTCGTCGACCGCTCGTCGTCGCCGGAATCTTGTTAAGGGAGTGCACCCTTAACAGATACTCTCTTATCACTTAGAAGCAATTTGTCCGACCAAAGTTTGGCCACCAAACGCAATCCTTTATAGTGGTGTTTGGTTTTCTAGATAAAATAGTTTAAAATATAATCTAGGATTGATTGTGAGATTATAAGGGCTAACTATGATTAATTATTGCATGATTATTCATCTAGAATTGAGCTGTGTGATTGAATCCCATCATGAACCAAACACATTACATATTTAATCTCATTATAAAATCTTGCAAACCAAACACTCACTATAAGTACAATATTACTATACTTTAAAGTATGCTACTCTACTATAGATGATAATGTAACAATACGAGAATAAATAAAAAATCAATAAAGATTTAAGACTATAATTTAATGTTTATAGATTAGAATATAACTCTGAGACGGTATAATAGAATAATAAATAAATAAAGTACTTAATTAATAATTCAGTTTAATATGATAATTGCTTATAGAAATATAACTGTGAGACTATATAATCGAATAATAAATAAAAAAAAGTAATTTAGTTTAATAAGATAGTAAAGTGGTATTTAGAAACACAACAAAGTCAAATAGTCAAAGGACAACAAAATACACAACCTCAAAAACATACTTGAGACTATCTCAAGTGTAATTACGCAATACAAACAAACCCACATCAAATTAATCTCTCACTGAAGCAAAATCGAAGCCCTAATTTCTTAGCGATCGAAACCGGTGTCTTTGAAATCCAGCAATATAAAGAGGCAACGGTTGGTGGCTAGAGCTATCGACCATTGCCCGAAAAGCTCTATTGACCCTAATAAATAAAAGTGAACTATTTTTGTGCGCTAAACTAAATGAAATAGTTGTTTTTACTGCATGGATTATTTAATTTAGAATTTATCAATTAAAACTTATTATAATACTCCGTTAACAGAAATAAGATAAACATATTATGATTTTATAAGGTCAAAAATATCATCTTATAGATTAGTTGCAATAATTCCTAGCGAAAATCTCAACCTTTTATCTTATGTTTAATCTTATTTGCCAAACAATAATATACCTTTTTTTTATCTCAATTAATATTAATTTGATCATACTTTTTATCTCAATTTTTATTAGAGCATCCACAATGGCGGCTAGCGGACCGGCTAGTCGATTTCCGGCGCTGGTCGGTCCGCTCGCCGAACCATTGCAGGCTCCCGATCGGCGAGCGATCGGCCAGCTCAATTTTTTTTAACTTTTCGAAACAATATATATATGCGATCTGTATGTCTATATTTCGATCTCAACTTTGAACCAGAAATCGATCATAAGAAGAGGCTGAAGACGAAGAGTCGCGTCTCTTCGTTTTCAAATTATTGCAAATTATTCCTTCAGCTGGACCCCAGCCAGGGGTGTTGCCCCTTGGACCCCGCTACTCGGGGGCGCTGCCCCCGAACCCCTGTCTAATCATAACGGATTCAAATAAGTGTACACTCCACACTTCCAACTTATTTGATGTCTCATTATGATAATATTGATCAATCAAGTTAATCCAATTACACTAACATATCCAACAATTTGCACGTCATTTTCATTCGCACCACTTATTTTAATTGAAGAGTTGTGGGCGCATAGGACTGCACGTCGTTAGATTTTTTTTAGATTTATGTAATTTTTTTAATTATTGTACTTTTTTTAATTAATGTACTTTTTAAAATTTTAATATTATTATTGAGTTTCCCGTATCTGTATCGTACATTTAATTCCGTATTTTGTGTGATTGTTAATTATTTGTTTTTATAATTTTGTTTATTGTGGCTAGGCTATAGCTGAGCTATTGCTTATCCAGTTGCTTGTCCTGATGATATGGCAGGAGAAGTTTTTAGGGCTGCTGATGTGGCATGAGGAGTTTATGATTAGGCTATGACTGAATTATTGTTTGTCCAAAACCATCGTAGATGCTCTTAGAGATTAGTTTAATTTTCACTATATATATATACGCTAACAAAATTCTAACACAAGTCCATTTAAACGATCACTTTTCTTCATCGTGATTCAAACGCTATCCAAAAATAAACAGCTGTCCATTTCAAGTCACGGCAAATAAATTTTAATGCAAATGTGTATGGACACGTAATAGCAAGGTCAAACACATATGGGCCCACTTCCACTCGTGTTTTGTGGGCCCACTTTCCTCATATTGCGAAACCAGGTTTTGTGGGGCGACGGCCATTTTTGGATTATTTTATGACTAATCAAATATCTTAATTAATACTATATCTAATTAAATCCTACCTCCCCACTGTTATTTGCATGCCTCTTACCACTGAAAAGAAATTAGGAGTGTCGTTATTTGATTGCAAATAATCATAAAATAAGTTAATCACTACATGAAAAAAGTTGGAGCGATTTAGTTAATTGGAAATCTTTGTCAAAATTCATAAGGGCAACTATTGATAATGACAATTCTACCTAAATAGCAACTATTTTTGTTTGCATTCATTTGAAATATAATCAGAAGATGTAGCACAATCAGAAGCATTGAAATATAATCAAGTGGAATAAATGGACATAATAGTAGTTGTTCTAGCCGACCAATAAGTAGGTAAGATTTCATGAGTAATTGGCTGAATTATATCTTCATTTCTTATATGTATTTTTTAGTTAGAAAAGGTGTACATACATATCATGTTTACTGTTTAAAATGTCAATAATCTATAAAAAGTAATCAGTATGACAATAATGTATAACTATATACTACTGTATAACTTTTTATTCCCTAAAAACTACTACTCATATATATATATATATATATATATATATATATATATATATATATATATATATATATATATATATACCTCTGGGTATATGCAATATGCTTTAACACGATAATACATTTATATTATGATAATATTGTTTTTATAACAACAAAATATCATACAAAGATAAATTATTTATATGATTTAATATGATAATACATTTATATATACGTACAGGTATATATGTGCCATATGCGTTAATATGAATGCCTTCATGGAGTATATTATAGTATATGATAATATTCTTTTTTATAACACCATGGTATCACATAAAGATAAGTTATTTATATTGATTAATATGAGAAGAGGACATTCTAGTACTACAGTTTTTTTATTCATAAGATTTGAGTAGTATCTAAAATCAAGCAATGCAATCAATTCTTGTCTTTTTTTGAGGAGTTTGAAAATAGAACGAGGGGCCCATTTGCAATTTCCTTTTTCTTGTTGATTGAAATAGTGGGTCGCTTTTCTTAAAGGAAAAAAAATACTCCTACAAAATAAAATAAAGAACGGTGCAAAAATCAGCAAGTTTTCATTGCGTGGATTCCGCTTCTCCTTTTTCTTCTTTAAAATACTCTCTATTTATTATAAAAATAAATTTCTAATTACAAACTGATAAGTCCATCTCACCAACAATGCAGAAACTGACATTTTATTTTTCTTTTTCTTATACACAAATACAATTACTACATTTTTTTGTTTCCATCTAACCAAAAATCACTATTTCTGTTTTTGATGAGAATCTATTAAAAGTGAAAGGTGTAAAGAATACGATTCACTCGTGCGGTGTGCTGTGGAAAGAATACAGACAAAATGTGCCCCATCTCAACTACACCTTCAAACATCTATTTTTTTATATACATATACATACAAAGAAATATTTATGCATATGTAGAGAGAGAAGAGAGAGAAAATTAAATTATAAATATTTAATTATTTACAACATCAAACCCTAAGTCCGCGCCCGTGCCTAATGTCACGTAGTATTATAAATTTATAATATTATGTGGAGAAAAAACTGTAGAATTCCCAAAACTTTTATTTAATTATAGTGTGTTTACAGTGGTGGCAGACTCGAGATTTATTACTCCAGCGACCACTTTGAATTTTTAATTAATTTCCCTTTTAATTTTTCTCAAATTTGATGGATTATTTGCTATATAATGTATAGGATCTTGCTTAAATTCTTCTCCAAAGATCACGCAGGCATGCTTATATTGACCCCCCCTTTTCAATCTAAAATGTTTAATACTAAGAAATTTGAAATGATGTGTTAATTTTCTAGATAATTATGAATTAAAGTTTGACTTATCGACTTATTCATGGACTTAAATTATACGTTTTGTTTTACCAACTTTATGCGCTTGAAGATAAGATTTTGTAATTTTGTGATAATATAATTAGTTAATACTAACGTATCCATATTATTATTATTATTATTATTATTATTATTATTATTATTATTATTATTATTATTATTATTATTATTATTATTATTAGTCCTACACTGCACAATGCCAGAAAAATAGGTTCATCAGTAGACCAAATAGTTTGCATAAACTCAAATAATAATAATAATAATTATTATTATTATCAGACCAAATAATAATAATAATATTATTATTACTATTATTATTATCATCAGTCCTACATTTATGCAAACTCAATTGATTCTTTTATGAATAAAACATGGAGTACTATTTATTACTTCAATTCACTCAATCTATAGGCCAATGACTCCAATCTGAATCGATTGTATCATTGCATGTGCCTGATAATAACTGAATTAAAATCCATTGTATGTATGTGGTAATGATAAATGAATTGAGAGGATTATTTCAAAACTGAATACTTAAAACTTAATAATTCAACTTTTTACCATAATCTGAAAATGGAATTAATAGCAGAGTGAACAACAGCTGTCCCTCTCCCTTGTTTATTTATGATACAATGAAAATGTGAAAGAGATTATTATTATTATTATTATTATTATATTATCTACAACAAATATATTTGTTTTCTCCATTTTAAGCCGTTCACTAAAATCCGATCTGAACTAATCCAAAAATCACTAGAGAGCGATGTAATTAGAGGTGAGCATTCGAATTTCTTATTGATTGTGTTCAATCTGAACTAATCCAATAATCACAAGTTTTATATAAAACTAATCAAATCCAAAAAGTAAAAATTACCAAAAATTCAAAAATCCCAAAATTCTAAACCAAAAACCCTAACTTAGTTCAGATTTTAATATATCCGAACTCCTAAATTTAAAATAAATCGGACTCAATCCGAACCAAAAGTTGAAAAAATGGAAATAAAAATTTCAATTGCTTTGGAATTAGATTTTCAGATTTGAGATATTTTACTCAACTCTAAATATATAAAACCCAAAAAAATGAAAGAAAAGACAGAAATAGAGGAGTGTGTTGCAGTGGAAATACACTCAGCAATTAAATTACAAGGTGACGAAGACGTAGATTCCCCGTAACCCTTCCCTTCCCTTCCCCCTCTCTTCACTCAGAGAGAGCGAGAGAGAATATCAAATCCTAAGTTGAACACAAAAAGCCTCCAAAATTCTTCCTCTTCAAAATCATAGTATTTGATACACTCTTTGTTTATTCCATCTGGTGGAGATATGATGAAGACCCTAAAATGCGTCTCTCCTTATTTTTTTACTCCAATATTATTACTAACAAATTGTCTCTGATTTCCGACCACTCTCAACATCGTACCCAAAAGCCAAGAATTTGTCTCAAATCATCTCTCTATCTGGAAAATCAACAAACACCTGCTCTGCTCTGCTCACCAAAAGGTTTGATTTTGGCTTTTCTTGTTTTCTTTCTTTTCATAGATACCTATTTTTACTCAATTTTTTCCATTCAATTCTGTTTGTGCAGATGTGAATACAATTAATATACCAGAGAAATAAATATATGACGATGAACAGACTATCTCCATCTGCTTTTCTCGTGATTCTGTTGATGGAATTCTGCCTCGTTGGATTAAATGCTGCTTCAAACAACAATGGCGGCGGCGGCGGCGAGGCTGCCGTTTTGCTATCCTTCAAGCGCTCGTCAATCCAAACTGATCCCAAACGCTCCCTGGATAACTGGTCGCCGTCGTCTTCCACCCCCTGCGATTGGAGAGGCGTCTCCTGCTCCGACGACGGCAGAGTCTACCGCCTCGACTTCACCAATGCGGGCTTAACCGGCCGTCTACGAATCTCCGACCTCGCGCCGCTCCCCGCCCTCACCACGCTTCTCTTCACTGGAAATTCATTCGACGGAAATCTCTCCTCTGTCGCCGGAGATTCATGCAGATTTGAATCGATTGACCTCTCGGCAAACAAATTCACCGATCTAGGGCTAATGACTCGGTTGCTTTCCAGTTGCGGAAATTTGAATCTGCTGAATTTCTCGAGCAACAAGCTCGCTGGAAAGCTGGAGAGCTCTTTTCCGGCGAGTAAAAGCCTCGAGGTTTTGGATCTCTCCGGCAACAGATTGGATGGGGAATTGCCGGCTGCGTTGTTCAAAAACTCGCCGTCGTTGAAAATCCTTGATTTGTCAAGCAATAACTTCACCGGCAATCTCTTCAATTTGGATTTTAGGTCAATTTCGAATCTCACTGTGCTCAATCTCTCTCGCAACAGCTTCTCCGCCACCGGTTTTCCGGCGACCCTACCTTACTGCCAGGGCCTCCAAACTCTGGATTTAAGCCACAATTTTATCAAGCTGAGGATTCCAGGAGACTTGCTTGCGAAGATGATGAATTTGAAGCAGCTTGTTCTAGCCAACAACGGCTTCATTGGTGAGATTCCGCTACAATTGGGGGAAATTTGCAGGTCGTTGCAGGTTCTAGATCTTTCTAACAATCAGTTAACCGGAGGGCTTCCTTCAACCTTCATCAATTGTAATGAGCTCGAAACTCTCAAACTCAGCAGCAATCAGCTCTCGGGCGGATTTCTCGATACTGTGGTGAGCTCCATCACAAGCCTCAAGTATCTATCCGTGGCGTTCAACAACATCTCCGGCGAAGTGCCGCCGTCGCTCACCAACTGCACTCGGCTTCTGGCTTTAGACCTCAGTTCCAATAATTTCACCGGAAATGTGCCTTCTGTACTCTGCTCCGGCGACTCCGTTCTCGAGAAACTGTTGCTGGCGAACAATTATCTCGTCGGCGGAGTGCCGCCGGAGCTCGGGCGGTGTAAACATTTGAAAAGCATTGATCTCAGCTTCAATGACTTAACCGGCTCGCTACCGCCTGAAATCTGGACGCTGCCGGAGATATCGGATATAGTGATGTGGGCGAACAATCTGAGCGGTCAAATTCCGGAAGGCATTTGCATCAACGGTGGAAATCTCCAGACTCTGATCCTCAACAACAATTTCATCACCGGAGCTCTGCCACAGTCCATTGTCAACTGCACCAATCTAATTTGGGTGTCATTGTCAAGCAACCGCCTCTCCGGCGAAATCCCTCAAGAAATAGGCAACTTAGTCAACCTAGCAATCCTCCAGCTGGGGAACAACTCCCTCACCGGAGCAATTCCGCAGCGAATTGGTGACTGCAGGAGCCTCATATGGCTTGATCTCAACAGCAACGAGCTCCGGGGGCCTCTGCCCCTGGAGCTCGCTTCCCAGACTGGCCTCATAGTCCCTGGAGTCGTCTCCGGGAAGCAGTTCGCGTTCGTCCGAAACGAAGGCGGAACGCAATGTCGTGGCGCTGGTGGTTTAGTCGAGTTCGAAGGCATTCGTCCTGATCGGCTGGCGAATTTTCCGATGGTGCATGCGTGTCCTTCGACGAGGATTTATTCCGGGATGACGGTTTACACATTCGCCGGCAACGGCAGCATGATCTACCTTGATCTGTCATACAATCAGCTCTCTGGTGCAATTCCTGCAAGCTTAGGCTCCATGGTTTATCTTCAGGTTTTGAATTTGGGGCATAATTCTGTAAGTGGTCAGATTCCATCTAGTTTTGGAGGATTGAAGAGTGCTGGTGTTCTTGATCTCTCTCATAACAATCTTCAAGGATTCATCCCTGGATCATTAGGTGGTTTGTCATTCCTCAGTGATCTTGATGTTTCAAACAACAATTTATCTGGTTTGATTCCTTCTGGGGGCCAGCTTACCACATTTCCAGCAGCAAGATATGAGAACAACACTGGCCTCTGTGGGGTTCCCTTGCCGCCTTGCGGATCGACGAGCGGGGGCCACGGCCCCCACTCATCGTCGAGGGAGAAGAGACGGAGCATGGCCGTGGGGATGGTGATCGGGATCATGGCCTCGGTCACGTGTATTATGCTGCTTCTCTACGCGCTGTACAGAGCGAAACGGAACCAGATGAAGGACGAGAAGCGGGATAAGTACATCGACAGCCTCCCGACCTCTGGCAGCAGCAGCTGGAAGCTCTCCAGCGTGCCCGAGCCGCTTAGCATCAATGTGGCCACTTTCGAGAAGCCCCTGAAGAAGCTGACGTTCGCACATCTCCTTGAGGCCACGAATGGGTTCAGCTCCGAGAGTTTGATTGGGTCGGGCGGGTTTGGGGACGTGTACAAGGCGCAGCTTAGGGACGGGAGCGTTGTGGCGATCAAGAAATTGATCCATGTCACCGGGCAGGGCGACCGAGAGTTCATGGCGGAGATGGAGACAATAGGGAAAATCAAGCACAGGAATCTGGTGCCATTGCTTGGTTATTGTAGGGTTGGGGAGGAGAGGCTGTTGGTGTATGAATACATGAAATGGGGGAGTTTGGAGGCTGTGGTTCATGACAAGGACAAGATCGGTGGGGCTAGTCTCGACTGGGCCGCGCGTAAAAAGATTGCGGTGGGGTCCGCCCGAGGGCTGGCGTTCCTCCACCACAGCTGCATCCCTCACATCATCCACCGCGACATGAAGTCGAGCAACGTCCTGCTGGACGAGAAGCTCGAGGCGAGGGTGTCGGATTTCGGGATGGCGAGGCTGGTGAACGCGCTCGACACGCATTTAAGCGTGAGCACGCTGGCGGGGACACCCGGGTACGTGCCCCCCGAGTACTACCAGAGCTTCAGGTGCACGACGAAGGGGGACGTGTACAGCTACGGGGTGGTGCTGCTGGAGCTGCTGTCGGGGAAGAGGCCGATCGACAGGGCGGAGTTCGGGGAGGACAACAACCTGGTGGGATGGGCGAAGCAGTTGCACAAAGAGAGGAGGAGCGACGAGATATTGGATCCGCAGCTGGTGACGAGCCTGTCGGGGGACGCGGAGCTCTACCATTACCTGCAGGTGGCGTTCGAGTGCCTGGACGACAAGCCGAACCGGAGGCCGACAATGATTCAGGTGATGGCTAAGTTTAAGGAGCTGCAGCCGGATTCGGAGACGGACACTCTAGATGAGATGTCGTTTAAGGATTCGGTTATTCATGAATCTCCTTAGCTTTATAAACTCACTGTATATACCAACAACTCAAACATCTTGCATTCAATCTTTCATTGCTTCTTTTTTAGTACTAGTACATTTTGTTTGTGTCCCATGCCAAATTTTGTCCATTGATCATATTGTATTTCTGTGAATGTTTTGTTAGTATTCAATCATTTTAGGGCATTGGTTGTATGCAAGTCCATAAAAGTGATCCCATAAAAGTATTTTACAAATATGTTTCATGCAAAGTTATGAGTTGAACTTATGTGTATAGTATAGTTTGAAGTTTTTTAGAAATGGGTTGTGTGTCGAATAATTTTTCACTAAAAAAATGAATAGCGATGAAATGAACTATAGATCATTGGGCCAAGAGCTATTTAGACTGAAAAATCAGTTTGTTTGGACATTTGAAATTTAGAAACCTATCTATTATGTAAAAAGGAATTTTGCTTAATCTTATTGAAAAAGCACCAATAATGTGTGGTCTCAACGTACCTTTATTAGGCATCCCATTGATTGCGGAAAATTAGGAAAGATTAATGTTATCTATCTTTCTAAGCTTTTTTTTTCCAGATGAAGTATAACCATACATATGCAATATCAGGCAAAATTGATTATTTATTCACAATTCATTTGAGCCCAATCACAAAAAGGTTTATTGGAGACTATGCAAATTGATGATAACTTCCGAATCTTAGATTTTCGTATTTATCATATATACAAGGTGTGCACACTTACAACTCTGATGTGTGTACATGTTGAAGGATATAATAAATTAAAATAATGATGAAAAATTTAATCTGTTATAAGATATAGTAGTAGTACATGTCTCACGCATAATAGTTTGAAAATAAAATACTAGAATACCGACAAAAACCAAAGTGGATAAACATATGATCCAACATGTTCCGTGATATAATACCGCCTTTGATTGCTAACGTTGATTAAGGTGGTCTTAATTACTCTTTTGATTCCTCTAATCAACTTTTAGTCACACTGTTGCACTGCTTTGTGAATATATAAATATGTTTGACTCGGTCTTCTAACTTTTCTTTTAAATACAAGTAATTCTTTATACTTTTAGATGAGTTTTCTAAGATAATTTCCAATCATCTAGCATATAGTAGTACTATATTTAGTGTATTAAAGTATGAAGAAAAATACGATTTGAGTTTTGTATAAGAATGAGAGAAAATGTAAAAAAATTTATAAATATAGAAAGATGGCGTCTTAATTTTAACAAATTAAAAATAAGAAATGGACATATTAAGTAAGATGAAGAGAATTTTTTAAAGTCCTAACATAGATACACTTAATTTCACCATTGCTTTTTTTTTCTTTCTCGCAAGTGAAGTTAATTTTCAGATCTTCACATCTCTTTTTCATCCACTTTAAAAATACTTATAGCATTGACTTTGAATATTATTTTTAAAAGATTTTGCGTTTGTGAAATGTGAACAAAACAAACACATGCATTTGCATTGTTTTAAACATAAAATATTGCATCTTTGAGACAAATCTACGCTGCAAAATGTATTTTGGCTTTTTGTGCACGAGTGGACATGATCATATATATTTTATGATCATGTAAAATGTTAATCAGTTACAATTAATTTTTTATTGCTCAAGAATATTTATTAGTACTTGTGGTAGTCCGTCCAGCAACCGTGTAATATAGGAGTACTATCTATGTAAAGTTAATTACACTATTGATTAGGTGTTCTATGTCTACCAATAACATTATAATTGCATACTTGAATATAAATTTGTTGATAATTAAGATGGAGTAAATTATAACATCTTATGACACATTATTTTCTTTAATATTTTAGTTATATACTCCCTCCGTCCCATCTTTCCACTTTAACTATTGGTTATCATTTTCATAAAACAAGTGCTGAAAAATCAACGAGACTGCTAAGGTGGGACAGAGGGAGTATCAAGTTATCTGACAACGTGATAGTTAATTTCTTGAATTGATAATTGATAAATATTACCTCAAAATTATGAAGTTCCAATTCTACCGAAAATGTGTTTCATGTGTCTAACTTGTCTTGTCTAATTCACTTAATTTTCGGATACAACTTACAATGAGATAATAATTATATATAGACAATATAATCGAGTCTTAATCCTAATAAAAACAGAAATCACATTGGACCTCAAATGTATGTACAAAAGTCCATAAAAGAAGTTTATTCACCATAATCATAGACTAATTCACTTGATCCATCAATTACGACAAATATTATTTAGTATAGCTTGCAAAACATCATTGCATCCACCCACTTTATCTTTAAGTCTTTAACTAATCCTCATCTATCTTGGAAATTCCATATCTTGGCGTTGATTATATAATTGTGAGGTAACATACAAAAATTTTGGATCAATTTTCAACTCTGCATGAAACTTTGAAATAAAAATGGATTCATGTATGTTAATTAGGAGCAAAAACTAATGATCCAAAATAAAAATGAACTGTGTTTTTGATTTTTTGGTGGATAAATGGATCCATCTAAGTGATGAATTTTGTTTTGCTTAGATGCTGATTTTGGTAAAACTAGGAATTAACATTATTTACTTTAAATGACCTTTTTTTAATATATTAAGCTTTTGTATTTTATTTATGAATATACTGTACTAATTGTCTTAGTCTAGAATTTTGGCGTTACACACTGAGTGTATTTTGTACTTAGTCCTCATGTGTTTTGTACCCTGAGCCCCCAACAACATCATTTACCTACTCTGATAGACATGATAGTATTTAGATTCCTTTTCAAACATACTCCAACAAAATGTACTCCATCCTACTGAACTTATAAAAACAGGATAAGAGCAACAACAGTGGCGCGAAATTCCCGACGAAATTTCAAATACACCTTTTGCCACGTCATACGGACTTTCCACTGTACTGCCACGTCATAAGGACTTCCCATTGCATAGTGACGGACATCCCGAAGGACTTCCCACAATTAAAAAAATTTAATGCAATAAACTGGAATTCCGCGCGGACGTCCGAACGCCCGTCGTGACGGAATTCCGCGTAACGCCGCGGAACTGCGGTGTCCTCGGCGGATTCCGTATCCGTGCATACCATGCACAATGGCAGACGTCCGCCACGGAATTCGGCACGCCGGGACGGGCGCCATTGCTGATGCTCTAAGATAAATTCTTCAAAAAATCCCTACGAATTAAAGGGAGCATT